>NC_057808.1:243198502-243339330 GCF_018294505.1 Triticum aestivum | reverse complement strand
GGAGTTCACCGCCGCCGGAGGTAGCCACCGGATCCGCCGCCGGTTTTCGCCGGTTAACCGCCCGGTTTTTTTGATAAAACCGCAGTTGTTTTTTTATTAGATCAGTTTTTATTTTTTTGTTCGGTTTAGTTATATAGCGAACGCTCGTTCGTTCATTCGTTTTAATGAACCATTTCACCGTTTAACCGCAGACAGCGAACGTTCGTTCCTTAGCCTGTTCGTCAGTTTTCTTTTTCTCGGATTTTTCCGCGTTTATTTCTGATCGCGATTTCTGATCCGATTTTCGTTCTAGTATAACTTTTTGCTCGTTTATCGAAATCAGGTGATTCAAGCGCCTAGAGTTTCGTCTCGAAACCCTCTTTCTGTTTAATCAACTCAAACAAGTTTTTGCTACTGTAAAATTTGACTTAGGTCCAGATTAGTAAACGAAGCTTGTTTCTTTCGTCGTTTGATTTTCGTTGCTTTGTTTGATTTGATTCTTTTTGCAAACCGGAGTTCTTAAGTTGAACTTTTTGATTAGATCTATTATTTGAGTTTTACCTATGCATTAGATGAGTGCTTATTGTATGCTTGTTTGTTTGCGATAGAGTACCCGGAGTGCGCCGCTTGCTACTTCGAATCTCTAGGTTTCACGGATCATGAGCAAGGCAAGTAACACTTTGATCATACCTCTTTACTACCCAGTTTTATTGCATTAGATCAATCCCCAAAAAATTGCATGGTTAGGATCTAAATTAAATTGTGGGTTGGGAAGTAGCTGAGGTAGTACCTATTCACCTGTTTATAATCAAACCATGGGAGTTACTTCTACGTTATGCTTATATTGCTATGCTATGCTATGCTCGTAGACGTGGATTGGGTTTGAGTGTATCCATGACTGATGTGAGATTGTTAATTAATGGTTAAACTTAGGGTGGCAACTTAAATACACATCTGGGTGGACTGAGGCACCTGGGGAACCCAGTGATTGCCTGTATTTTTTGGAAATCCCGGGGTATCGTGTGATTCTCCTATGGACTGCCACCCAGGCTCAAAGGGATCATGAGATTATTCATACTAGAAACTTCCGTGTGCAGCCACAAGCTATTATGGGCTCTAGCATAGTTGATTAAGTCGTGTGAACTCTTACAGTGGTAGACTAGCAGATGTAGGGGATGTAGGTGGTACGGTCTACCCATCGTAAGGTGCTAGCGCTTCTGAAAGACTATGTCTCAGTCATCCGTTTCTCAAACATCATGTAGTGCGAGAAATCAAACGGAGGAGATCGAGTCTTGTGGGGAAAAGTGCACAAACCTCTGCAGAGTGTACAAACTAACCATGGTTAGCCGTGTCCCCCGTTATGGACATCTTGAGTATCTGGTTCTTGGATTATCATGTTGATCTCATCACGTTACTTAATTAATTTGATGGGTTGTTAATGATTACTTTTAATTGGGATTGAGAGGGGGTTTACCTTCTCAATATTTTCAACAAACTTTGTAGTTAAATAAAACGCATTCCTTTGCAGTAGGGAAAAATTGGCTTTTCGCAAGAACATATTAATCCTACAGCCTCCACCAGCCATATATGCATGTAGTGATAGCATTATTCTGTTCATTATCCTTTTGTGTTACATTGCCAGCATATTCCATGTGCTGACCCGTTTTCGGGCTACAACGTATCATGTTGCAGACTTTTCAGACGACGAGTAAGGAGCCTTAGGTCGTGGTCCTTCACTCAGTGATGCCATTGGAGTTGATGGACTCACTTTATCTTCCAAGCCTTCCGATGTTATCGTTGTAGATGGCCTTAAGCCATATTTATTGTAATAAGTTCTCTTTTGAGACATTCGATGTAATAAGTGTGTGATTGCTACTCTGTTATAAATCCTTCAAGTACTGTGCGTGTCAGCATTACCGATCCAGGGATGACACTGATGCACAGAGATCAGACTGTTTGAGGTCTGGTCGCTACAAAGATGGTATCAGAGCACACGCTGACTGTAGGACACGAGCGCTAAGCTAAAGCCCTAAGATCACTACTCTCTCTTCTCAGTTCTGACTCCTCATCTTTTCTACTCTTTTAGGATGGCGGATGCCAGGAATAAGTTCATGCAACCGGACGAAGATACACCCTTTGGACGCCACTTGAAGGAAGTCACTAGATACCTGAACATTGGAATACCAAGTTTTACCGGGACCTACAACGCCACTTTATGAGAAGAGGAGCGCTGGATGATTCAAGTTCAAGTTCCAGGAAGGACGTTCACGCCAGTCACTGAGCCCATAGAGTTTTCTTTCGATGCACCAACCTGGAGTCTAGGAAAGAGTATGGCAGCTCACATTACCATGGGACGCATTGGAGAAGTTTACCACAATGATCTCAAGGATACAATCTACCAGATTTGTGGGCGCCGAGATGAGCAATGGGAGATGATCAGCACCAGGAAGGATAGATCGATTGCCTCTTTCATCCAGGAGTTAAACCAGCACATTCGACGCCAGGAGAACCAGATGTGCGCAGGCATGGCGGATTTGAAGAAAGCAATGACAAAGATCATGGAGCTGGAGGAAGAACTCAAGGCTACACGCGAAGATTATGAGGAGGAAATTGTCGTACCAGTGGAGAAGAATGACGACCTGACAAGGAAGATCGGAGTTTTCATGGGAGACCCTGCGCCAGGAGGAGAAGATGACAGTTCCACTTGCCCGGAGAACTACATCATCATCGACGACACGGACTCGGACCCTGACGATAGCGATGATGACTATGTTGATGAAGCTGGAGCAGATATCATGGAGTCTTCGACCGATCAATTTTTCTAGTAGACCACCAAATCAGTAGTAGTATTCTGCCATGTATATAGTATAGTCCAAACACTTTTGTAACGATAGTTCTAGACCGATTGTATGCCTTTGTTTGATTGATTGAGTGATATGTTTGTGTTTGTCTCATGTGCATATGGGTAGTGTTTCCCCTCTAGACCTCATTCTAGTCTGTTTTCTCATCTTTTCTAAACCCAGCAGATGCCTCCGAGACGCGACAATGGATTTGCTTTCCCACCGGAGCTTACTCAGTTGATCCAGCAGCAGAATGCATTGATGCAGATACTAGTCCAGAATCAGAATCAGGGGAACAACAACAATAACAACAACCCACCACCACCCCCACCAGTTGACCACTTAGCCCGTTTTCTTAGGCTGAATCCGCCGGTGTTCTCCAGTAGCACCGAGCCGATTGTTGCAGATGATTGGCTTCGCAAGATTGATAGGGAGTTGACCACTGCAGGATGCACAGATGCGGAAAGAGTGCGTTTTGCCGCACATCAGCTTGATGGACCCGCAGCATCTTGGTGGGAGAATTTCATAGTCACTTACCCTATTGACACTGTGACATGGACCAGTTCCAGCAGGCTTTTCGCACTGCCCATGTTTCAGCAGGAGCTATGGCCATGAAGAAGCGTGAGTTTCGCAACTTACGCCAAGGAGGGCGCACTGTTGGCCAATATGTGGATGAGTTTAGTAAGTTAGCACGTTATGCCCCAGATGACGTCGCTACAGATGCAGCTAAGAAGGAGAAGTTTCTGGAAGGACTAAATGATGAGCTGAGCATGCAGTTGATGGTGGCAAATTTCAATAACTATCAGGAGTTGGTAGATAGAGCTCTCATGCTCGAAGGGAAGCAGCAGCAGATTGACAGCCGCAAGAGGAAGTATGGACAAGGGAAGTATAATTCTGGAGCCCAGCAGAGACCCCGTTACACCCCGAACTCGGGAGGACTTGTTCATAACCATGGAGGCCACACTCATAATGGAGGAAGTTCGCACAATCATGGTGGCCCCAAGAATGGTAATGGTAATGGAGGAAGTAGCGGACAGAACCGTTCCAACCCGGCAACACCCGCCAAGAAGGATCTAAGCCACGTGACGTGCTACAAATGCCAGAAGACCGGACATTACGCCAATGAATGTCCTGAAGCCAAGAATGGGAATGGCAATGGAAGCTCTGGGAAGAAGCCCAACCCTTTCACCAGGGGACAAGTGAACCACGTTAACGTGGAGGAGGTTGAAGCCCAGCCAGATGCAGTAATAGGTAAGTTTTTGGTTAAGTCATTTACTGCAGTCGTACTTTTTGATACTGGTGCATCGCATTCATACATATCAAGGGGATTCGTGGATAAGTTTAAACTGCCAACCCAAGCCCTTAGGTCACCCATGTTAGTAACCTCGCCAGGAGCAGAGTATATGGCTAGCCTATGGTGTGATCGGTTACCGTTAAGGATTGGTAACTACTCGTTCCCCTCAGACCTAATAGTATTGGAGTCACAAGGATTGGATGTGATATTAGGCATGGATTGGTTATCGAAGTATGGAGGGAACATTGACTGCGCCAGTAAGTCGATTTTGCTTACCACCCCAGAAGGAAGAAGGATCAAGTATGTATCCCGACATGTGCCGAAGAGAACTCAAGTAAATTCCTTATCAGGAGTTGTACAGGAGGAAGTACCAGTGGTGAAGGATTTTCCGGATGTATTTCCAGAAGAGTTGCCAGGCATGCCACCAGATAGAGACATTGAGTTTTTGATTGAACTTTTGCCAGGCACAGGGCCAATATCTAAGAGACCGTACAGAATGCCCGCAAAGGATTTGGAGGAAATTAAGAAGCAGATTAAGGAGTTACTGGATAAGGGATATATTCGCCCAAGTTCGTCACCTTGGGGATCACCAGTACTTCTAGTGGAGAAGAAGGATGGATCGTTAAGGATGGTTGTTGATTATCGTGGATTGAATGAGGTGACGATCAAGAACAAGTACCCACTGCCGATGATCAATGATTTGTTTGACCAGTTGCAAGGAGCTAAAGTGTTTTCTAAGATCGATCTACGATCAGGGTACCACCAGCTGAAGATTCGAGAGCAGGATATACCCAAGACAGCTTTTACAACGAGGTACGGGCTGTATGAGTACACCGTTATGTCATTTGGTCTGACTAACGCACCTGCCTATTTTATGAACATGATGAACAAGGTGTTTATGGAGTTTTTGGATAAGTTCGTCGTGGTGTTCATTGATGATATTTTGGTCTACTCTAAGAACGAAGAGGAACATAAAGAGCATTTGCGTTTGGTACTTGGGAAGCTCAGGGAACATCAGCTATACGCCAAGTTCAGCAAGTGTGAGTTTTGGCTGAAGGAAGTCGGATTCCTTGGACATGTTATATCCGGGGAAGGAATAGCAGTAGACCCCACCAAAGTTGTCACTGTGACAAATTGGGAGTCACCCACGACAGTTGGAGAGATCCGGAGTTTTCTTGGACTCGCAGGATACTACCGGAGGTTCATTGAGAATTTCTCAAAGATTGCAAAGCCTATGACGGAATTGTTGAAGAAGGACACCAAATTCAATTGGACTGAGGAATGTGAGGCCAGTTTTCAGGAGTTGAAGAGACGCTTGGTTACATCACCAGTGTTGATTCTACCAGATCAACGCAAAGATTATGAAGTATATTGCGACGCTTCACGTCGAGGGCTTGGAGCCGTACTTATGCAGGAGGGAAGAGTTGTTTCATATGCCTCACGACAGCTTAAACCCCATGAGTTAAATTATGCTACGCATGATTTGGAGTTAGCAGCCGTAGTGCATGCGTTGAAAACATGGAGACATTTTCTCATCGGAAACCATTGTGAGGTATACACGGATCACAAGAGTTTGAAGTATATCTTCACGCAGAAGGAGCTGAATCTCAGACAGAGGAGATGGCTAGAGCTCATTAAGGATTATGATATGAGATTGCATTATCATCCAGGAAAGGCTAACGTAGTAGCTGATGCGTTGAGCCGCAAGAGTCATGTAAATACCCTCATGACCGGAGAGTTACCCAAGGAGTTAGCAGAAGACCTTTGCGAGCTGTGTTTGGAGATAGTTCCAAGAGGTTATGTAGCAGCCTTGGAAATTCAGTCTACCTTGATGGATAAGATCAGAGAAGCTCAGAAGACGGACAAGGAGATTGCTGAGATAAAGGAAAGGATGAGTAAAGGAAAGGCTAAAGGATTTCGTGAGGATGAGCACGATACCTTATGGTTTGAGGACCGCGTATATGTGCCCAATGATCAGGAGATCAGGAAGCTGATTCTGCAAGAGGCCCATGATTCACCATATTCGATTCACCCAGGAAATACCAAGATGTATCTGGATTTGAAGGATAGTTTCTGGTGGACCGGAATGAAGAAGGATATTGCGGAGTATGTAGCAGTTTGTGATGTATGTCAGAGAGTGAAGGCAGAACATCAGAAGCCAGCAGGATTGCTACAGCCATTGCCTATACCCGAATGGAAGTGGGATAAACTAGGCATGGATTTTATCACGGGATTACCCAGGACTCGTTCAGGCTATGACTCGATATGGGTTGTAGTCGATCGTTTGACGAAAGTAGCTCATTTCATCCCAGTGAAGACCACTTACACCAGTGCTAAGTTGGCAAAGATATACATGACCAGGATCGTATGTCTGCATGGAGTTCCGAGGACCATTGTATCAGATAGAGGAACCCAGTTTACTTCAAAGTTTTGGAATCAGTTGCATGAAACTTTGGGAACCAGACTAGAGTTCAGTACAGCTTTTCACCCGCAAACAGATGGACAGACTGAAAGAGTAAATCAGATTCTGGAGGACATGTTGAGAGCTTGTGCGCTAGACTATGGATCTAGTTGGGACGATAATTTGCCTTATGCAGAGTTCTCTTATAACAACAGTTATCAAGCCAGTTTGAAGATGGCCCCTTTCGAAGCACTGTACGGAAGGAGGTGCAGAACACCGTTGTTGTGGGACGAAGTTGGAGACCGACAGTTGTTTGGACCAGATTTGATTAAAGAGTCTGAAGAGAAGGTTAAGCTGATTCGCGATAGACTCAAGGTAGCCCAATCCAGGCAGAAGAGCTATGCGGATTCTAAACGCAAGGAGACAGTTTACGAAGTCGGAGACCGAGTTTATCTTCGAGTATCACCACTTCGAGGAGTGAAGCGCTTTGGAGTTAAGGGAAAGTTAGCGCCACGTTTTGTAGGACCATACAAAGTTTTGGAACGTATGGGAGAAGTTGCCTACAAGTTGGAATTACCCGAAGGTTTGTCCGGAGTTCATGATGTCTTCCACGTTTCTCAGTTGAAGAAGTGCCACGCGGAGATGACTGATATTCCTCTAAGAGATACAGTGCCGCTAGAAGCGATACGTTTGGATAGTGATTTGACATATGAGGAGAAACCAGTCAAGATACTCGAGTTTGCCAGCCGAGTAACAAGCAACAAAGTAATCAAGTTCTGCAAAGTTCAGTGGAGTCACCATACCGAGAATGAAGCCACTTGGGAACGAGAGGAAGACCTACGGAAAGACCACCCACACCTATTTTCTAGCCAACCCGAATCTCGAGGGCGAGATTCATCTTAAGGGGGGTAGGTTTGTAACATCCCAAATTTCCAATTTGGAATGTTATACATAGATCATTCATGCATATCATATTTTTTAATGCATTGCGTTTCGCGATCCTCGAAATCCTAAGCAACTCAAGGACCCTCGGAGAGAGTTGGGGATTTCCCTGTTTTCATATTTGAATTTTATCAAATATTGAAACGAGGATTATTTGTTTTAATTATTTTTCTCTCCGAAAATATTTCGTATTCAAATATATGAGAGGAGATAATATGACTTCTCCAAAATAAATGAAATATTGGAGGAAAATTATTAAAATTAAATATTGGATTTTATTCGGAGTTTTGTCGCTATTTTATTTGAATTAGGAAAAATAAACATTTTTCAAAATTGCATTTAGACCCCAAATAAATGTTCATCTTGTCCGCCTAGATTTTAGAGGACGGGGAAAGTTTATTTCGGGATTTTTGGAGGCCGTTTAGTATTTATTTTATTTGTTTTTCTACGCGAATTTATTTAAAAAAAAATGCGAACCGACCTCGGGCCGTATTCGGCCAGGACTCTGCCCGTCCGGCCCCTTTATATAGCGCGCCCCCGAGCCGCCCCAGCCCAGCCCACCCCGCCGCCCAAACCCTAGCCCCGCCCCAGCCGCTGCCGACCCCGCCGCCCGCCGTCGCCGCCGACTGCCGCCACCCGCCGGACCCCGCCGACCGCCGTCGCCCTCGCCGGAGTTCGCCGCCGCCGGAGGTAGCCACCGGATCCGCCGCCGGTTTTCGCCGGTTAACCGCCCGGTTTTTTTGATAAAACCGCGGTTGTTTTTTTATTAGATCAGTTTTTTATTTTTTTTGTTCACTTTAGTTATATAGTGAACGCTCGTTCGTTCGTTCGTTTTAACGAACCATTTTCACCGTTTAGCCGCAGACGGCGAACATTCGTTCGTTAGCCTGTTCGTCAATTTTCTTTTTCTCGGATTTTTCCGCGATTATTTCTGATCGTGATTTCTGATCCGATTTTTGTTCTAGTATAACTTTTCGCTCGTTTATCGGAATCAGGCGATTCAAGCACCTAGAGTTTCGTCTCGAAACCCTCTTTCCATTTAACCAACTCAAACAAGTTTTTGCTACTGTAAAATTTGACTTAGGTCCAGATTAGTAAATGAAGCTTGTTTCTTTCGCCGTTTGATTTTCGTTGCTTCGTTTGATTTGATTCTTTTTGCAAACCGGAGTTCTTAAGTTGAACTTTCTGGTTAGATCTCTTATTTGAGTTTTACCTATGCATTAGATGAGTGCTTATTGTATGCTTGTTTGTTTGCGATAGAGTACCCGGAGTGCGCCGCTTGCTACTTCGAATCTCTAGGTTTCACGGATCATGAGCAAGGCAAGTAACACTTTGATCATACCTCTTTACTACCCAGTTTTACTGCATTAGATCAATCCCCAAACAATTGCATGGTTAGGATCTGAATTAAATTGTGGGTTGGGAAGTAGCTGAGGTAGTACCTATTCACCTGTTTATAATCAAACCATGGGAGTTACTTCTACGTTATGCTTATATTGCTATGCTATGCTCGTAGACGTGGATTGGGTTTGAGTGTATCCATGACTGATGTGAGATTGTTAATTAATGGTTAAACTTAGGGTGGCAACTTAAATACACATCTGGGTGGATTGAGGCACCTGGGGAACCCAGTGATTGCCTGTATTTTTTGGAAATCCCGGGGTACCGTGTGATTCTCCTATGGACTGCCACCCAGGCTCAAAGGGATCATGAGATTATTCATACTAGAAACTTCCTTGTGCAGCCACAAGCTATTATGGGCTCTAGCATAGTTGATTAAGTCGCGTGGACTCTTACAGTGGTAGACTAGCAGATGTAGGGGATGTAGGTGGTACGGTCTACCCATCGTAAGGTGCTAGCGCTTCTGAAAGACTATGTCTCGGTCATCCGTTTCTCAAACATCATGTAGTGCGAGAAATCAAACGGAGGAGATCGAGTCTTGTGGGGAAAAGTGCACAAACCTCTGCAGAGTGTACAAACTAACCATGGTTAGCCGTGTCCCCGGTTATGGACATCTTGAGTATCTGGTTCTTGGAGTATCATGTTGATCTCATCACGTTACTTAATTAATTTGATGGGTTGTTAATGATTACTTTTAATTGGGATTGAGAGGGGGTTTACCTTCTCAATATTTTCAACAAACTTTGTAGTTAAATAAAACTCATTCCTTTGCAGTAGGGAAAAATTGGCTTTTCACAAAAACATATTAACCCTACAGCCTCCACCAGCCATATATGCATGTAGTGATAGCATTATTTTGTTCATTATCCTTTTGTGTTACATTGCCAGCATATTCCATGTGCTGACCCGTTTTCGGGCTACAACGTATCATGTTGCAGACTTTTCAGACGACGAGTAAGGAGCCTTAGGTCGTGGTCCTTCACTCAGTGATGCCGTTGGAGTTGATGGACTCACTTTATCTTCCAAGCCTTCCGCTGTTATCGTTGTAGATGGCCTTAATCCATATTTATTGTAATAAGTTCTCTTTTGAGACATTCGATGTAATAAGTGTGTGATTGCTACTCTGTTATAAATCCTTCAAATACTGTGTGTGTCAGCATTACCGATCCAGGGATGACACTGATGCACAGAGATCAAATTGTTTGAGGTCTGGTCGCTACACATTTCTCCGATTTGGGTTCGAGCTTATCCGGCTGAAGCTTTTTGACATAAGCATCGCAACCCCAAACTTTAAGAAATGACAACTTATTAGGTTTCTTGGTAAACCACAGTTCATATGGTGTCGTCTCAACGGATTTAGATGGTGCCCTATTTAACGTGAATGCAGCCGTCTCTAAAGCATAACCCCAAAACGATAGTGGTAAATCGATAAGAGACATCATAGATCGCACCATATCTAATAAAGTATGGTTACGACGTTCAGACACACCATTACGCTGTGGTGTTCAAGGTGGCGTGAGTTGCGAAACTATTCCACATTGTTTCAAATGAAGACCAAATTCGTAACTCAAATATTCGCCTACGCGATCAGATCGTAGAAACTTTATTTTCTTGTTACGATGATTTTCCACTTCACTCTAAAATTCTTTGAACTTTTCAAATGTTTCATTGTGTTTCATTAAGTAGATATACCCATATCTGCTTAAATCATCTGTGAAGGTCAGAAAATAACGATACCCGCCGCGATCCTCAACACTCATCGGACCGCATACATCAGTATGTATTTTTTTCCAATAAGTCAGTGGCTCGCTCCATTGTTCCGGAGAACAGAGTCTTAGTCATCTTGCCCATGAGGAATGGTTCGCAAGCATCAAGTGGTTCCAAAGGCCATCTGCATGGAGTTTCTTCATGCGCTTTACACCAATATGACCCAAACGGCAGTGCCACAAATAAGTTGCACTATCATTATTAAACTTATATCTTTTGGCTTCAATACTATGAATATGTGTATCACTACTATCGAGATTTAGTAAAAATAGACCACTCATCGAGGGTGCATGACCATAAAATATATTACTCATATAAATAGAACAACCATTATTGAAGGAAATATGCCCTAGAGGCAATACTAAAGTTATTATTTATTTCCTTATATCATGATAAATGTTTATTATTCATGCTAGAATGGTATTAACCAGAAACATGATACATGTGTGAATACATAGACAAACAAAGTGTCACTAGTATGCCTCTACTTGACTAGCTCGTTGACCAAAGATGGTTATGTTTCCTAGCCATAGACATGAGTTGTCATTTGATTAACGGGATCACATCATTAGGAGAATGATGTGATTGACTTGACCCATTTCGTTAGCTTAGCACTTGATCGTTTAGTATGTTGCTATTGCTTTCTTCATGACTTATACATGTTCCTATGACTATGAGATTATGCAACTCCCGTTTATCGGAGGAACACTTTGTGTGCTACCAAACGTCACAACGTAACTGGGTGATTATAAAGGTGCTCTACAGGTGTCTCCAAAGGTACTTGTTGAGTTGGCGTATTTCGAGATTAGGATTTGTCACTCCGATTGTCGGAGAGGTATCTCTGGGCCCACTCGGTAATACACATCACTATAAGCCTTGCAAGCATTGTAACTAATGAGTTAGTTGTGGGATGATGTATTACGGAACGAGTAAAGAGACTTGCCGGTAACGAGATTGAACTAGGTATTGAGATACCGACGATCGACCCTCGGGCAAGTAACATACCGATGACAAAGGGAACAACGTATGTTGTTATGCGGTTTGACCGATAAAGATCTTCGTAGAATATGTGGGAGCCAATATGAGCATCCAAGTTCCGCTATTGGTTATTGATCAGAGACATGTCTCGGTCATGTCTACATAGTTCTCGAACCCGTAGGGTCCGCACGCTTAAAGTTCGGTGACGATCGGTATTATGAGTTTTTGTGTTTTGATGTACCGAAGGTAGTTCGGAGTACTGGATATGATCACGAACATGACGAGGAGTCTCAAAATGGTCGAGACGTAAAGATCGATATATTGGACGACTATATTCGGGCACCGGAAGTGTTCCGGGTGATTTCGGAGAAAACCGGAGTGCCGGAGGGGTTACCGGAACCCCCGGGGAAGTATTGGGCCTTAGTGGGCCTGAGGGGAGAGAGAGGGCAGCAGCCCAAGAGGTGGCGCGCCCCTCCCATGAGGAGTCCGAATTGGACTAGGGGAGGGGTGCGCGGCCCCACTTTCCCTCTCCCTCTCTTTCCTTCCCCCTTCCCTCTTCCTAGTAGGAAGAGGATTCCTCCTCTCCTTGGGGCGCACCAAGGCTGGCCGGCCTCCCCCTTGCTCCTTTATATACGGGGGTGGGGGGCGCCCAAAGACACAGAAGTTGATTGTTCCAAGCGGTGTGCGGTGCCCCCTCCACCATAATCCACCTCGATCATATCGTAGCGATGCTTAGGCGAAGCCCTGCGTCGGTAGCATCATCATCACCGTCATCACGCTGTCGTGCTGACGAAACTCTCCGGCGAAGCTCTGCTGGATCGGAGCTCACGGGACGTCATCGAGTTGAATGTGTGCTGAACTCAGAGGTGCCGTGCGTTCGGTACTTGGATCGGTCGGATCGTGAAGACGTACGACTACATCAACCGCGTTGTGCTAGCGCTTCCGCTTTCGGTCTACGAGGGTACGTGGACACACTCTCCCCTCTCGTTGCTATGCATCACCATGATCCTGCGTGTGCATAGGATTTTTTTTGAAATTACTACGTTCCCCAACAGTGGCATCCGAGCCAGGTTTTATGCGTAGATGTTATATGCACGAGTAGAACACAAGTGAGTTGTGGGCGATACAAGTCATATTGCTTACCAGCATGTCATACTTTGGTTCGGCGGTATTGTTGGATGAAGCGGCCCGGACCGACATTACGCGTACGCTTACGCAAGACTGGTTCTACCAACGTGCTTTGCACACAGGTGGCTGGCGGGTGTCAGTTTCTCCAACTTTACTTGAACCGAGTGTGGCTACGCCCGGTCCTTGAGAAGGTTAAAACAACACTAACTTGACGAACTATCGTTGTGGTTTTGATGCGTAGGTAAGAACGGTTCTTGCTCAGCCCGTAGCAGCCACGTAAAACTTGCAACAACAAAGTAGAGGACGTCTAACTTGTTTTTGCAGGGCATGTTGTTATGTGATATGGTCAAGACATGATGCTATATTTTATTGTATGAGATGATCATGTTTTGTAACCGAGTTATCGGCAACTGGCAGGAGCCATATGGTTCTCGCTTTATTGTATGCAATGCAATCGCCCTGTAATTGCTTTACTTTATCACTAAGCGGTAGCGATAGTCGTAGAAGCAGTAGTTGGCGAGACGACAACGGTGCTACGATGGAGATCAAGGTGTCGCGCCGGTGATGATGGTGATCATGACGGTGCTTCGGAGATGGAGATCACAAGCACAAGATGATGATGGCCATATCATGTCACTTATATTGATTGCATGTGATGTTTATATTTTATGCATCTTATTTTGCTTAGATCGACGGTAGCATTATAAGATGATCTCTCACTAAATTTCAAGGTATAAGTGTTCTCCCTGAGTATGCACCATTGCGAAAGTTCTTCGTGCTGAGACACCACGTGATGATCGGGTGTGATAAGCTCTACGTTCAAATACAATGGGTGCAAGACAGTTTTGCACACGCGGAATACTCAGGTTAAACTTGACGAGCCTAGCATATGCAGATATGGCCTCAGAACACTGAGACCGAAAGGTTGAGCGTGAATCATATAGAAGATATGATCAACATAGTGATGTTCACCATTGAAAACTACTCCATCTCACGTGATGATAGGACATGGTTTAGTTGATATGGATCATGTGATCACTTATATGATTAGAGGGATGTCTATCTAAGTGGGAGTTCTTTAATAATTTGATTAACGGAACTTTAATTTATCATGAACTTAGTACCTGATAGTATTTTGCATGTCATGTTGTTGTAGATAGATGGCCTCGTGTTGTTGTTCCGTTGAATTTTAATGCGTTCCTTGAGAAAGCAAAGTTGAAAGATGATGGTAGCAATTACACGGACTGGGTCCGTAACTTGAGGATTATCCTCATTGCTGCACAGAAGAATTACGTCCTAGAAGCACCGCTAGGTGCCAAACCTGCTGCAGGAGCAACACCAGATGTTATGAACGTCTGGCAGAGCAAAGCTGATGACTACTCGATAGTTCAGTGTGCCATGCTTTACGGCTTAGAACCGGGACTTCAACGATGTTTTGAACGTCATGGAGCATATGAGATGTTCCAGGAGTTTAAGTTAATATTTCAAGCAAATGCCCGGATTGAGAGATATGAAGTCTCCAATAAGTTTTACAGCTGTAAGATGGAGGAGAATAGTTCTGTCAGTGAACATATACTCAAAATGTCTGGGTATAATAATCACTTGATTCAACTGGGAGTTAATCTTCTGGATGATAGTGTTATTGACAGAATTCTTCAATCACTGCCACCAAGCTACAAGAGCTTTGTGATGAACTATAATATGCAAGGGATGGATAAGACAATTCCCGAGCTCTTCGCGATGCTAAAGGCTGCGGAGGTAGAAATCAAGAAGGAGCATCAAGTGTTGATGGTCAACAAGACCACCAGTTTCAAGAAAAGGGCAAAGGGAAGAAGAAGGGGAACTTCAAGAAGAACGGCAAACAAGTTGCTGTTCAGGAGAAGAAACCCAAGTCTGGACCTAAGCCTGAGACTGAGTGCTTCTACTGCAAGCAAACTGGTCACTGGAAGCGGAACTGCCCCAAGTATTTGGCGGATAAGAAGGATGGCAAGGTGAACAAAGGTATATGTGATATACATGTTATTGATGTGTACCTTACTAATGCTCGCAGTAGCACCTGGGTATTTGATACTGGTTCTGTTGCTAATATTTGCAACTCGAAACAGGGGCTACGGATTAAGCTAAGATTGGCTAAGGACGAGGTGACGATGCGTGTGGGAAATGGTTCCAAATTCGATGTGATCGCGGTCGGCACGCTACCTCTACATCTACCTTCGGGATTAGTTTTAGACCTAAATAATTGTTATTTGGTGCCAGCGTTGAGCATGAACATTATATCTGGATCTTGTTTGATGCGAGACGGTTATTCATTTAAATCAGAGAATAATGGTTGTTCTATTTATATGAGTAATATCTTTTATGGTCATGCACCCTTGAGGAGTGGTCTATTTATATTAAATCTCGATAGTAGTGATACACATATTCATAATATTGAAGCCAAAAGATGCAGAGTTGATAATGATAGTGCAACTTATTTGTGGCACTGCCGTTTAGGTCATATTGGTGTAAAGCGCATGAAGAAACTCCATTCCTATGGACTTTTGGAATCACTTGATTATGAATCACTTGGTGCTTGCGAACCATGCCTCATGGGCAAGATGACTAAAACACCGTTCTCCGGAACTATGGAGCGAGCAACAGATTTGTTGGAAATCATACATACTGATGTATGTGGTCCAATGAATGTTGAGGCTCGCGGCGGGTATCGTTATTTTCTCACCTTCACAGATGATTTGAGCAGATATGGGTATATCTACTTAATGAAACATAAGTCTGAAACATTTGAAAAGTTCAAAGAATTTCAGAGTGAAGTAGAAAATCATCGTAACAAGAAAATAAAGTTTCTACGATCTGATCGTGGAGGAGAATATTTGAGTTACGAGTTTGGTCTTCATTTGAAACAATGCGGAATAGTTTCGCAACTCACGCCACCCGGAACACCACAGCGTAATGGTGTGTCCGAACGTCGTAATCGTACTTTACTAGATATGGTGCGATCTATGATGTCTCTTACTGATTTACCGCTATCATTTTGGGGTTATGCTTTAGAGACGGCTGCATTCACGTTAAATAGGGCACCATCTAAATCCGTTGAGACGACGCCTTATGAACTATGGTTTGGCAAGAAACCAAAGTTGTCATTTCTTAAAGTTTGGGGCTGCGATGCTTATGTGAAAAAGCTTCAACCTGATAAGCTCGAACCCAAATCGGAGAAATGTGTCTTCATAGGATACCCAAAGGAGACTGTTGGGTACACCTTCTATCACAGATCCGAAGGAAAGACTTTTGTTGCTAAATTTGGATCCTTTCTAGAGAAGGAGTTTCTCTCGAAAGAAGTGAGTGGGAGGAAAGTAGAACTTGATGAGGTAACTGTACCTGCTCCCTTATTGGAAAGTAGTTCATCACAGAAACCGGTTCCTGTGACACCTACACCAATTAGTGAGGAAGTTAATGATGATGATCATGAAACTTCAGATCAAGTTACTACCGAACCTCGTAGGTCAACCAGAGTAAGATCCGCACCAGAGTGGTACGGTAATCCTGTTCTGGAGGTCATGTTACTAGACCATGACGAACCTACGAACTATGAGGAAGCGATGATGAGCCCAGATTCCGCAAAATGGCTTGAGGCCATGAAATCTGAGATGGGATCCATGTATGAGAACAAAGTATGGACTTTGGTTGACTTGCCGGATGATCGGCAAGCCATCGAAAATAAATGGATCTTCAAGAAGAAGACAGACGCTGATGGTAATGTTACTGTCTACAAAGCTCGACTTGTTGCGAAAGGTTTTCGACAAGTTCAAGGAGTTGACTACGATGAGACCTTCTCACCCGTAGCGATGCTTAAGTCCGTCCGAATCATGTTAGCAATTGCCGCATTTTATGATTATGAAATTTGGCAAATGGATGTAAAGACTGCATTCCTGAATGGATTTCTGGAAGAAGAGTTGTATATGATGCAACCTGAAGGTTTTATCGATCCAAAGGGTGCTAACAAAGTGTGCAAGCTCCAGCGATCCATTTATGGACTGGTGCAAGCCTCTCGGAGTTGGAATAAACGTTTTGATAGTGTGATCAAAGCATATGGTTTTATACAGACTTTTGGAGAAGCCTGTATTTACAAGAAAGTGAGTGGGAGCTCTGTAGCATTTCTAATATTATATGTGGATGACATATTGTTGATTGGAAATGATGTAGAATTTCTGGATAGCATAAAAGGATACTTGAATAAGAGTTTTTCAATGAAAGACCTCGGTGAAGCTGCTTACATATTGGGCATCAAGATCTATAGAGATAGATCAAGACGCTTAATTGGAGTTTCACAAAGCACATACCTTGACAAAGTTTTGAAGAAGTTCAAAATGGATCAGGCAAAGAAAGGGTTCTTGCCTGTGTTACAAGGTGTGAAGTTGAGTAAGAATCAATGCCCGACCACTGCAGAAGATAGAGTGAAAATGAAAGATGTTCCCTATGCTTCAGCCATAGGCTCTATCATGTATGCAATGCTGTGTACCAGACCTGATGTGTGCCTTGCTATTAGTTTAGCAGGGAGGTACCAAAGTAATCCAGGATTGGATCACTGGACATCGGTCAAGAACATCCTGAAATACCTGAAAATGACTAAGGATATGTTTCTCGTTTATGGAGGTGACAAAGAACTCATCATAAATGGTTACGTTGATGCAAGCTTTGATACTGATCTGGACGATTCTAAATCGCAAACCGGATACGTATTTAGATTGAACGGTGGAGCTGTCAGTTGGAGCAGTTCTAAACAAAGCGTCGTGGCGGGGTCTACGTGTGAAGTGGAGTACATTGCTGCTTCGGAAGCAGCGAATGAAGGAGTCTGGATGAAGGAGTTCATATCCGATCTAGGTGTCATATCTAGTGCATCGGGTCCAATGGAAATCTTTTGTGACAATACTGGTGCAATTGCCTTGGCAAAGGAATCCAGATTTCACAAGAGAACCAAGCACATCAAGAGACGCTTCAATTCCATCCGGGATCAAGTCCAGGTGGGAGACATAGAGATTTGCAAGATATATACGGATCTGAATGTTGCAGACTCGTTGACTAAGCCTCTTCCACGAGCAAAACATGATCAGCACCAAGGCTCCATGGGTGTTAGAATCATTACTGTGTAATCTAGATTATTGACTCTAGTGCAAGTGGGAGACTGAAGGAAATATGCCCTAGAGGCAATAATAAAGTTATTATTCATTTCCTTATATCATGATAAATGTTTATTATTCATGCTAGAATTGTATTAACCGGAAACATGATACATGTGTGAATACATAGACAAACAAAGTGTCACTAGTATGCCTCTACTTGACTAGCTCGTTGATCAAAGATGGTTATGTTTCCTAGCCATAGACATGAGTTGTCATTTGATTAGCGGGATCACATCATTAGGAGAATGATGTGATTGACTTGACCCATTCCGTTAGCTTAGCACTTGATCGTTTAGTATGTTGCTATTGCTTTCTTCATGACTTATACATGTTCCTATGACTATGAGATTATGCAACTCCCGTTTACCGGAGGAACACTTTGTGTGCTACCAAATGTCACAACGTAACTGGGTGATTATAAAGGTGCTCTACAGGTGTCTCCAAAGGTACTTGTTGAGTTGGCGTATTTCGAGATTAGGATTTGTCACTCCGATTGTCGGAGAGGTATCTCTGGGCCCACTCGGTAATACACATCACTTAAGCCTTGCAAGCATTGTAACTAATGAGTTAGTTGCGGGATGATGTATTACGGAACGAGTAAAGAGACTTGCCGGTAACGAGATTGAACTAGGTATTGAGATACCGATGATCGAACCTCGGGAGAGTAACATACCGATGACAAAGGGAACAACGTATGTTGTTATGCGGTTGGACCGATAAAGATCTTCGTAGAATATGTGGGAGCCAATATGAGCATCCAGGTTCCGCTATTGGTTATTGACCAGAGACATGTATCAGTCATGTCTACATAGTTCTCGAACCCGTAGGGTCCGCACGCTTAAAGTTCGGTGACGATCGGTATTATGAGTTTTTGTGTTTTGATGTACCGAAGGTAGTTCGGAGTCCTGGACATGATCACGGACATGACGAGGAGTCTCGAAATGGTCGAGCCGTAAAGATCGATATATTGGACGACTATATTCGGACACCAGAAGTGTTCCGGGTGATTTCGGAGAAAACCGGAGTGCCGGAGGGGTTACCGGAACCCCCCGGGGAAGTATTGGGCCTTAGTGGGCCTGAGGGGAGAGAGAGGGCAGTAGCCCAGGAGGTGGCACAGCCCCTCCCATGAGGAGTCCGAATTGGACTAGGGTAGGGGGGCGCGGCCCCTCTTTCCATCTCCCTCTCCCTCTCTTTCCTTCCCCCTTCCCTCTTCCTAGTTGGACTAGGAAAGGATGAATCCTCTTCTTAGTAGGAAGAGGATTCCTCCTCTCCTTGGGGCGCACCAAGGCTGGCCGGCCTCCCCCCTTGCTCCTTTATATACGGGGGGGGGGGGGGGGGGGGCGGCACCCAAAGACACAGAAGTTGATTGTTCCAAGCCGTGTGCGGTGCCCCCCTCCACCATAATCCACCTCGATCATATCGTAGAGGTGCTTACGCGAAGCCCTGCGTCGGTAGCATCATCATCACCGTCATCACACCATCTTGCTGATGAAACTCTCCGGCGAAGCTCTGGTGGATCGGAGCTCGCGGGACGTCATCGAGTTGAACGTGTGCTGAACTCGGAGGTGCCGTGCGTTCGGTACTTGGATCGGTCGGATCGTGAAGACGTAGGACTACATCAACCGCGTTGTGCTAACGCTTCCGCTTTCGGTCTATGAGGGTACGTGGACACACTTGCTACCTCTTGAGCACTGCGTTGGTTTTCCCTTGAAGAGGAAAGGGTGATGCAACAAAGTAGCGTAAGTATTTCCATCAGTTTTTGAGAACCAAGGTATCAATCCAGTAGGAGGCCACGCACGAGTCCCTCGCACCTACACAAACAAATAAATCCTCGCAACCAACGCGATAAGGGGTTGTCAATCCCTACACGGTCACTTATGAGAGTGAGATCTGATAGATAAGATAAGATAATATTTTTGGTATTTTTATGATAAAGATGCAAAGTAAAGAAAACAAAATAAAAACGACGCTGGAAATAACTTGTTGACGGGAGATTAATATGATGGAAAATAGACCCGGGGGCCATAGGTTTCACTAGTGGCTTCTCTCAAGAGCATAGTATTTACGGTGGGTGAACAAATTACTGTTGAGCAATTGACAGAATTGAGCATAGTTATGAGAATATCTAGGTATGATCATGTATATAGGCATCACGTCCGAGACAAGTAGACCGACTCCTGCCTGCATCTACTACTATTACTCCACACATCGACCGCTATCCAGCATGCATCTAGAGTATTAAGTTCATAAGAACAGAGTAACGCTTTAAGCAAGATGACATGATGTAGAGGGATAAACTCATGCAATATGATATAAACCCCATCTTGTTATCCTCGATGGCAACAATACAATACGTGCCTTGCTGCCCCTACTGTCACTAGGAAAGGACACCGCAAGATTGAACCCGAAGCTAAGCACTTCTCCCATTGCAAGAAAGATCAATCTAGTAGGCCAAACCAAACTGATAATTCGAAGAGACTTGCAAAGATAACCAATCATACATAAAAGAATTCAGAGAAGATTCAAATATTGTTCATAGATAAACTTGATCATAAACCCACAATTCATCGGTCTCAACAAACACACCGCAAAATAAGATTACATCGAATAGATCTCCACGAGAGAGGGGGAGAACATTGTATTGAGATCCAAAAAGAGAGAAGAAGCCATCTAGCTAATAACTATGGACCCGAAGGTCTGAAGTAAACTACTCACACATCATCGGAGAGGCTATGGTGTTGATGTAGAAGCCCTCCGTGATCGATGCCCCCTCCGGCGGAGCTCCGGAATAGGCCCCAAGATGGGATCTCACGGGTACAGAAGGTTGCGGCGGTGGAATTAGGTTTTTGGCTCCGTATCTGGTAGTTTGGGGGTACGTAGGTATATATAGGAGGAAGGAGTACGTCGGTGGAGCAACAGGGGGCCCACGAGGGTGGAGGGCGCACCCAGGGGGTAGGGGCGCCCCCCTACCTCATGCCCTCCTGGTTGATGTCTTGACGTAGGGTCCAAGTCCTCTGGATCACGTTCGTTCCGAAAATCACGTTCCCGAAGGTTTCATTCCGTTTGGACTCCGTTTGATATTCTTTTTCCGCGGAACTCTGAAATAGGCAAAAAACAGCAATTCTGGGCTGGGCCTCCGGTTAATAGGTTAGTCCCAAAAAAATATAAAAGTGTATAATAAAGCCCAATAATGTCCAAAACATAATATAATATAGCATGGAACAATCAAAAATTATAGATACGTTGGAGACGTATCAACACTCTGCCCTCTCGTTGCTATGCATCACCATGATCCTGCGTGTGCGTAGGAATTTTTTTGAAATTACTATGTTCCCCAACAATTATTCTCTGATTTAAATGAATAACCGTCTCGCATCAAACAAGATCCAGATATAATGTTCATGCTCAACTCTGGCACCAAATAATAATTATTCGGGTCTAAAACTAATCCCGAAGGTAGATGTAGAGGTAGCGTGCCGACGGCGATCACATCGACCCTGGAACCTTTTCCGACGCACATCGTCACCTCATCCTTAGCCAATCTTTTTTTAATCCGTAACCCCTGTTTTGAGTTGCAAATATGAGCAACAGAACCAGTATCAAATACCCAGGCGCTACTATGAGCATTAGTAAGGTACACATCAATAACATGTATATCAAATATACCTTTCACTTTGCCATCCTTCTTATCCGCCAAATACTTGGGGCAATTCCGCTTCCAGTGACCACTCCCTTTGCAGTAGTAGCACTCAGTTTCAGGCTTAGGTCCAAACTTGGGCTTCTTCCCAGGAGCAGCAACTTGCTTGCTATTCTTCTTTAAGTTCCCCTTCTTCCCTTTGCCCTTTTTCTTGAAACTAGTGGTCTTGTTAACCATCAACACTTGATGCTCCTTCTTGATTTCTACCTCCGCAGCCTTTAGAATTGCGAAGAGCTCGGGAATTGTCTTGTTTATCCCTTGCATATTATAGTTCATCATGAAGCCTTTATAGCTTGGTGGTAGTGATTGAAGAACTCTGTTAATGACACTATCATCAGGAAGATTAACTCCCAGCTGAGTCAAGTGGTTATGGTACCCAGACATTCTGAGTATGTGTTCACTGACGGAACTGTTCTCCTCCATCTTGCAGCTATAGAACTCGTTGGAGACTTCGTATCTCTCAACTCGGGCATTTGCTTGAAATATTAACTTCAACTCCTGGAACATCTCATATGCTCCATGATACGTCTCCAACGTATCTATAATTTATGAAGTATTCATCCCATGTTTACAATAGTTTTATATGATTTTGGTATGATTTGATTAGAACTAACCTAGACTGACGCTGTTTTCAGCAGAACTACCGTGGTGTTGTTTTTGTGCAGAAATAAAAGTTCTCAGAATGCGATGAAAATCAACGGAGAATTTTTCTCGAAAATATAAAAAATACTCGAACGAAGAGTTACCAGAGGGGAGTCCCGTGGGCCCCATGAGGGTGGAGGGCGCGCCCACCCCCTAGGGTGCGCCCCCCGCCTCGTGGACTCCCTGTGGGGCCCCCCTGACTTATTCTCAACGCCATCCTCTCCTATAAATACAGAAACCTCCAGAAAATAACCTAGATCGGAAGATCCGCCGCCGCAAGCCTCTGTAGCCACGAGAAATCAATCTAGGACCTCTCTGGCACCCTGCCGGAGGGGGCCATCATCACCGGAGGCCATGGAGGAGGATCCCGGAGGGGCCATCATCGCCATGAAGGCCAAGGACTAGAGGGAGAACCTCTCCCCATCCAGGAGGGAGGCCATGGAGGAGGAAGCACAGGGGGGAGACCCTCTCCTCCTCTCTCTCGGTGGCGCCGGAGTGCCATCGGGAGGGGAATCATCGCCGCGGTGATCGTCTTCATCAACATCACCATCCTCATCTCTTTTACGCGGTCCACTCTCCCGCACCCCGCTGTAATCCCTACTTGAACATGGTGCTTTATGCCACATATTATGATCCAATGATGTGTTGCCATCCTATGATGTTTTGAGTAGATATCCTTTGTCTTCGGGTTGATTGATGATCTAGATTGGTACGAGTTGTATGTTTTATTTTGGTGCTGTCCTATTGTGCCCTCCGTGTCGCGCAAGCATGAGGGATTCCCGCTGTAGGGTGTTGCAATACGTTCATGATTCGCTTATAGTGGGTTGCTTGAGTGACAGAAGCATAAACCCGAGTAAGGGGGTTGTGGCGTATGGGATAAAGGGGACTTGATGCTTTAATGCTATGGTTGGGTTTTACCTTAATGATCTTTAGTAGTTGCGGATGCTTGCTAGAGTTCCAATCATAAGTGCATATGATCCAAGAAGAGAAAGTATGTTAGCTTATGCCTCTCCCTCATATGAAGTTGCAATGACGACTACCGGTCTTGTTAACGATTGCCTAGGATAATTCCGCACACCGACCCATCATTATTCCACACTCGCTATTTATAATATTTAGTATTATATTCTAACTTTATGATAACAACAACTACTTTTATGTTTTAGCTCTCCGATATCATGCAAAGTTATCCTCTTCATACCCATAACGTAGTTTTATTTCTCGTTTCTAGTTGGAAGCAAACGTTCGGTGTACGTAGAGTCGTATTAGTGGCAGATAGGACTTGAGAGAATATTGATCTTACCTTTAGCTCCTTGTGGGTTCGACACTCCATACTTATCACTTCCACCTTTGGGAATTGCTACGATGATTCCCTGCACTTGGGGATTATCAAGCACTTTTCGGGCGCCGTTGCCGGGGAGCAATAGCGTGGGGTTGATATTCTCGTGTGTGCTTGTTTGCTTTCTTCATTAAGTAGATTTCGTTTTTCCTTTTTGTTTCTGTTTAGTTGTTGGTGAAACATAAAAAAAATTAAAAGAATGAAAATACAAAAAAATACTTGCCTTTCATGCCAAAAAAGTTTTTCAATAAGAGAAGTGATTGGAAGATTATGCATTGAAGAAGTGAGGGTCGACCTTGAGCACTTGTGTTCATGCTCATGGAAACAATGTAAAAAATTTCATGGAAGTTTCTCTGAAAATAATTGTCTCCTTGTATATATCCATTATATTATAAAAATAATGTGCCACGTTTTGGTTTTAGGATGATTAGATTGCTTGTTTACTATGTGCAGAACAGAAATAGAAACTTTGGCTGTAGTGCGTGATTTTACATTTTTTTACTGGAAAGTCAAATGGGTCTGAAACTTCTTGCACATTACTTCTGTACAATTTTTTTAAATTTTCATATTTTTTTAGAATTTTTTTGGAGTTACAGAAGTTTACTAAACTTCCAGATTACTACAGACTGTCCTGTTTTTGATAGATTCTGTTTTCTATGTGTTGATCGCTTATTTTGATGAATCTATGGGTAGTATCGGGGGGGGGGGGGTATGAACCATGGTGAAGTTGGAATACAGCAGATAAAGTGCTAATATTAAATTGGAATGAATTTGCAACAGTACCTAAAGGTAGTAATTTGCTTTAGTATGCTAACGGATCTCGCAAAGTTTTTGTGGATGAAGTGTTCGAAGAACGAGGAGTTACCGATGTGAGAAGAATAAAGAGAGGCAAGAGTTCAAGCTTGGGGATGCCCAAGGCACCCCAAGTAAATATTCCAAGGATACTCAAGCATCTAAGCTTGGGGATGCCCCGGTTGGCATCCCATCTTTCTTCTTCGACAATTATCGGTATACCTCGGTTTTGTTTTGTTCACATAATTTGTGTCCTTTGTGTTTTTGTTTTTCCTTTAAGAACCATGCTAGTATGAGATATACCTTCATAGATTTATAGAATGATTCATGTGCTTTACTTATATCTTTTGAGTATGACCTTATAGAATGCTCTTTGTGCTTCACTTAAATCTTTTGATTATGGTTTTATAGAATGCTTCGTGTGCTTCACTTATATATTTTGATCTTGGATATTGGTTAGTCTATATTAATTGTAGAATGCTCCATGAACTTCACTTATATCTTTTGGAGTATGAATAATAATATCATCTAAAGTGGGTTTGGAAGAGTGTCAACTTTAGGAATTAGTGATCCCACTATTCCGAATGAGAAGAATTTTGCTTATGTAGAGAGTAGTAAAATTTCTGTGCTTGTAGATCGTGAAAAGAATGCTTTATGTGATGGTTATATTGTTGAACTCATTCATGATGCTACTGAAAATTATTATGAGGGAGGAATATATGCTTGTAGGAGTTGCAATAATATCAAGTTTCCTCTCCATGTGCTTAAAGTTTTGAAGTTATACTTGTTTTGCCTTCCTATGCTAGTTGGTTTTTGTTCCTATAAATTATGTGCTCACAAAATCCCTAGGCATAGGAAGTGGGTTAGGTTTAAATGTGCTAGTCATATTGTTCATGATGCTCTATTTATGTTTCAATTCTTATCTTTTATGTGAGCATCATTGAAATCATCATGCCTAGCTAGGGGCGTTAAACGATAGCGCTTGTTGGGAGGCAACTCAATTTTATTTTTGTTTCTTTCTTTTTGTTCCTGTTTAGTAATAAATAATTCATCTAGCCTCTGGTTAGATGTGGTTTTATGTTTTCATTAGTGTTTGTGCCAAGTAGAACCTTTGGGAAGACATGGATGAAGTCTTTGCAATCTTGCTGTGAAAAACAGAAACTTTGCGCTCACGAGAATAGATGCCATTTTTATGGGAGAGTTCTTTCAGGTTGATTCTTTTTTAATATGATTAATAGAAAAATTACTCACGTCCACCAATTTATTTAATAATTTTTTAAGTATCAAAAGTATTGTTGCTGTTCAGATCATTACAGACTGTTCTGTTTGTGACAGATTCTGTTTTCATTGCATAGTTTGCTTGTTCTCTAGTTTCTATGGCTTATATTTCTCAATATAAATTGTATAAATGATATGGTACAGTAGGAATTGTGTGAGAAAAATTATGAACCTTGTCTTTGACAGTACCAAAGTGAATGGTTTACTCTTTACCATACTAGCCTATCTCACGAAGTTCCGTTAATTTTTGTGTGATTGAAGTTTTCAAGCTTTGGGTGAGATATCGATATGAGGAGAATAAGGAGTGGAAAGACCCTAAGCTTTGGGATGACCAAGGCACCCCAAGGTAATATTCAAGGAAGACTGAAGCGCCTAAGCTTGGGGATGCCCCGGAAGGCATCCCCTCTTTCGTCTTCAAAACTATCGGTATACCTTACTCGGAGCTATATTTTTATTCGACACATGATATGTGTTTTACTTCGAGCGTATTTTCAATTTTACTTGCTGTTTGAATAAAATCATTGGATCTGATCTTGAATGAAAAAGAATCCTCCCATGGCTAGTTAATTATTTGACTACTCAGTGTTCTTCACTTATATCTTTTGGAGTAGTTTGTCATTTACTCATGTGCTTCACGTATATCCTATGAGTAAATGGTTGAATGAATTGAATATCATATATCTGAATTTATATATGTTTCATATGCTTATACCATGGGGAGTAATGACTTCACACAGAATAAGTATAGGTAGTAAACTTATTTGAAAGTTAGCAAACGCAGAATTGGTCACTTGAACAATTCATGAAAGGATATTGAAGGAAGAGAGATTTCACATATAAATATACTATCTTGGACATCTTTTGTAATTGTGAGTACTCATTAAAATATGACATGCTAAAAGTTTGATGTTGGACAAGGAAGACAATGTAATGGGTTATGTTTTCTTATATCCGAAATAAAGTATATTGTCATGGATCATCCAACATGCTGAGCTTGCCTTTCCCCCTCATGCTAGCCAAATTCTTTGCACCAAGTAGAGATACTACTTGTGCTTCCGAATATCCTTAAACCCGGTTTTGCCATGAGAGTCCACCATATCTACCTATGGATTGAGTAAGATCCTTCAAGTAAGTTGTCATTGTTGCATGCAATAAAAAAATTGCTCTCTAAATATGTATGATCTATTAGTGTGGAGAAAATCAGCTTTATACGATCTTGTGATATGGAAGCAATAAAATCGACGGACTGCATAATAAAGGTCCCTATCACAAGTGGCAATATAAAGTGACGTTCTTTTGCATTAAGATTTTGTGCATCCAACTATAAAAGCACATGACAACCTCTGCTTCCCTCTGTGAAGGGCCTATCTTTTATTCTTGTCTTATACCTTATACAAGAGCCATGGTGATCTTCACCTTTCCTTTTTACATTTTATCCTTTGGCAAGCACATTGTGTTGGAAAGATATATATATCCAATTGGATGTAAGTTATCATGGACTATTATTGTTGACTTTACCCTTGAGGTAAAAGGTTGGGAGGCAAAATTATAAGCCCCTATCTTTCTCTGTGTCCGATTAAAGCTTTGAACCCACAAATATCACATGAGTGTTAGCAATTGTGAAAGATTAAATGATAGTTGAGTATGTGGAGTTTGCTGAATCAAAGCTCTTACATAGATCCTTCCCGAAAATAAGATGAATTGCAATTGTTTGATGACTAAGAGCACGGTTTGTTGGTTTTCAAGAAAGTTTATGATCTATACTTTAACATGTGAATAGCCTGTTACTTGATCATGAGAAGTTTCATGAGTTGAGCTACTGTTATGATATATAATGATGCTAGAAAAAGTGATTGGAACTATCATTGATCAAACTTATGCACTTGCTAGCATTCACACTTCATAAATTATTTCTTTTATCATTTACCTGCTCGAGGACGAGCAGGAATTAAGCTTGGGGATGCTGATACGTCTCCAACGTATCTATAATTTATGAAGTATTCATGCCATGTTTACAATAGTTTTATATGATTTTGGTATGATTTTATTAGAACTAACCCGGACTGACGCTGTTTTCAGCAGAACTACCGTGGTGTTGTTTTTGTGCAGAAATAAAAGTTCTCGGAATGCAATGAAAATCAACGGAGAATTTTTCTGGAAAATATAAAAAATACTGGAACGAAGGGTTACCGGAGGGGAGTCTCGTGGGCCCCACGAGGGTGGAGGGCGCGCCCCCTACCTCATGGACTCCTTGTGGGGCCCCCTGACTTGTTCTCGACGCCATCCTCTCCTATAAATACAGAAACCTCCAGAAAATAACCTAGATTGGAAGTTCCGCCGCCGCAAGCCTCTGTAGCCACGAGAAATCAATCTAGGCCCTCTCTGGCACCCTGCCGGAGGGGGCCATCATCATCGGAGGCCATGGAGGAGGACCCCGGAGGGGCCATCATCGCCATGAAGGCCAAGGACCAGAGGGAGAACCTCTCCCCATCCAGGGGGGAGGCCATGGAGGAGGAAGCACAAGGGGGAGAACCTCTCCTCCTCTCTCTCGGTGGTGCCGGAGTGCCATCGGGAGGGGAATCATCGCCGCGGTGATTGTCTTCATCAACATCACCATCATCATCACCATCCTCATCTCTTTTACGCGGTCCACTCTCCCGCACCCCGCTGTAATCCCTACTTGAACATGGTGCTTTCTTGCACATATTATGATCCAATGATGTGTTGCCATCCTATGGTGTTTTGAGTAGATATCCTTTGTATTTGGGTTGATTGATGATTTAGATTGGTACGAGTTGTATGTTTTATTTTGGTGCTGTCCTATTGTGCCCTCCGTGTCGCGCAATCGTGAGGGATTCCCGCTATAGGGTGTTGCAATACGTTCATGATTCGCTTATAGTGGGTTGCTTGAGTGACAGAAGCATAAACCCGAGTAAGGGGGTTGTGGCGTATGGGATAAAGGGGACTTGATGCTTTAATGCTATGGTTGGGTTTTACCTTAATGATCTTTAGTAGTTGCGGATGCTTGCTAGAGTTCCAATCATAAGTGCATATGATCCAAGAAGAGAAAGTATGTTAGCTTATGCCTCTCCCTCATATGAAGTTGCAATGACGACTACCGGTCTTGTTAACGATTGCCTAGGATAATTCCGCACACCGACCCATCATTATTCCACACTCGCTATTTATAATATCTAGTATTATATTCTAACTTTATGATAACAGCAACTACTTTCATGTTTTAGCTCTCCGATATCATGCAAAGTTATCCTCTTCATACCCATAACGTAGTTTTATTTCTCGTTTCTAGTTGGAAGCAAACGTTCGGTGTACGTAGAGTCGTATTAGTGGCAGATAGGACTTGAGAGAATATTGATCTTACCTTTAGCTCCTTGTGGGTTCGACACTCCATACTTATCACTTCAACCTTTGGGAATTGCTACGATGATTCCCTGCACTTGGGGATTATCACTCCATGATGTTCAAAACGTCTTTGAAGTCCCGATTCTAAGCCGTAAAGCATGGCACACTGAACTATCGAGTAGTCATCAGATTTAGTTTGCCAGACGTTCATAACTTCCGGAGTTGCTCCTGCAGCGGGCCTTGCACCTAGCGGTGCTTCAAGGACGTAATTCTTCTGTGCAACAATGAGGATAATCCTCAAGTTACGGACCCAGTCCGTGTAGTTGCTACCATCATCTTTCAACTTAGCTTTCTCTAGGAACGCATTAAAATTCAAGGGAACGGTAACACGGGCCGTTGATCTACAACAACATAGATATGCAAAAACTATCAGGACTAAGTTCAGATAAATTTAAGTTCAATTAATCATATTACTAAAGAACTCCCACTTAGATTGACATCCCTCGAGTCATCTAAATGATCACGTGATCCATATCAACTAAACCATGTCCGATCATCACGTGAGATGGAGTAGTTTTCAATGGTGAACATCTCTATGTTGATCATATCTACTATATGATTCACGTTCGACCTTTCGGTCTCAGTGTTCCGAGGCCATGTCTGTACATGCTAGGCTCGTTAAGTTTAACCCGAGTATTCTGCACGTGCAAAACTTTCTTGCACCCATTGTATGTGAACATAGAGCTTATCACACCCGATCATCACGTGGTGTCTCGTCACGACGAACTGTCGCAATGGTGCATACTCAGGGAGAACACTTATACCTTGAAATTTAGTGAGGGATCATCTTATAATGCTACTGCCGTACTAAGCAAAATAAGATGCATAAAAGATAAACATCACATGCAATCAAAATAGGTAAAACTTTGTTTTTGCCACTCTGGATTTTGACCACTTTGCTTATGCCATTCTAGAATTTGACATATCACTTTTGCCACTCTTAGTTTTTGACAATACATCACAATTGCCATTCCGTGGCAAAAGCAATAATTTTAGAGTGGCAATTGTCATACATTGTCAAAATCTAAGAGTGGCAAAAGTGAAATGAAAAGTTATTGCTTTTCCCACAGACTGGCATTTGTGATGTATTGTCAAAAACTAAGAGTGGTAAAAGTGATATGTCAAATTCTAGAGTGGCATAAGCAACATAGGCAAAATCTAGAGTTGCAAAAACAAAGTTTTCCCATCAGAATATGTGACATGATATGGCCATCATCATCTTGTGCCTTTGATCTCCATCTACAAAGCATTGTCATGATCTCCATCGTCACCGGCTTGACACCTTGATCTCCATCGTAGCGCCGTTGTCGTCTCGCCAACTATTGCTTCTACAACTATTGCTACCGCATAGTGATAAAATAAATCAATTACATGGCGATTGCATTTCATACAATAAAGCGACAACCATAAGGCTCCTGCCAGTTGCCGATAACTTTTACAAAACATGATCATCTCATACAATAACTTATATCACATCATGTCTTGACCGTATCACATCACAACATGCCCTGCAAAAACAAGTTAGACGTCCTCTACTTTGTTGTTGCAAGTTTTACGTGGCTGCTACGGGCTTCTAGCAACAACTGTTCTTACCTACGCATCAAACCACAACAATTTTTCATCAAGAGTGTTGTTTTAACCTTCAACAAGGACCGACCGTAGTCAAATTCGATTCAACTAAAGTTGGAGAAACAGACACCCGCCAGCCACATTTATGCAAAACAAGTTGCATGTCTGTCGGTGGAACTGGTGTCATGAAGGTGGTCATGTAAGGTTGGTCCGGGCTGCTTCATCCAGCAATACCGCCGAATCAAAATAAGACGTTGGTGGTAAGCAGTATGACTATTATCGCCCACAACTCTTTGTGTTCTACTCGTGCATATCATCTATGCATAGACCTGGCTCGGATGCCACTATTGGGGAACATAGCATGCAATTTCAAAAAAATTCCTACGATCACGCAAGATCTATCTTGGAGATGCATAGCAACGAGAGGGGGAGAGTGTGTCCATGTACCCTCGTAGACCGAAAGCGGAAGCGTTAGGTTAACACGGTTAATGTAGTCGAACATCTTCGCGATTAACCGATCAAGTACCGAACGTACAACACCTCCGAGTTCAGCACACGTTCAGCTCGATGACATCCCTCGAACTCTTGATCCAGCAAAGTGTCGAGGGGGAGTTTCGTCAGCACGACGGTGTGGTGATGGTGATGCGATCCGCGCAGGGCTTCGCCTAAGCACTATGACGCTATGACCGGAGGAGTAAACTATGGAGGGGGCACCGCACACGGCTAAGTGAACAACTGTTGTACTTGGGGGTGCCCCCTACCCCCGTATATAAAGGAGGAGAGGGAGGGGCGCGCCATGGGGGGAAACCGAATAGGACTCCAAGTCCTATTCGCCCCCCTTTCCTTTCTTACGGAGGGGGAAGGGGAAGGAGAGGGAAGAGGAGAAAAAAAGGGGGGCGCGCCCCCTCCCCTAGTCCAATTCGGAATCCCCATGGGAGGGGGGCGCGACCACCCATTGTGGGCTGCCTCCCCTCTCCCCTATGGCCCATGTAGGCCCATACCTTTCCCCGTGGGGTTCCGGTAACCCCTTGGTACTCCGAAAAATACCCGAACCACTCCGAAACCATTCCGGTGTCCGACTACCATCTTCCAATATATCAATCTTCACCTCTCGACCATTTCGAGACTCCTCGTCATGTCCGTGATCTCATCCGGGACTCCTAACAATCTTCGGTCACCAAAAACACATAACTCATAATACAAATCATCATCGAACATTAAGCGTGTAGACTGAGGGAGTCCTGGATAAGGGGGGGGGGTCCCCAGGCGTCCGGGCTATGTTACATGGGCCGGACTGATGGGCCGTGAAGATACAAGATAGAAGACTTTCCCCCGTATTCGGATGGGACTCTCCATTGCGTGGATAGCAAGCTTGGCAACCGGATGTGTAGTTTCCTTTCTTTGTAAACCGACTTTGTACAACCCTAGCCCCCTCCGGTGTCTATATAAACGGGAGGGGTTAGTCCGTAGAGGCTAACATAAATCATACAGGCTAGACATCTAGGGTTTAGCCATTACGATCTCGAGATAGATCAACTCTTGTAATCCCTATACTCATCAAAGTCAATCAAGTAGGAAGTAGGGTATTACCTCCATTAAGAGGGCCCGAACCTGGGTAAACATCGTGTCCCCCGTCTCCTGTTACCTTCGATCTTCAGACGCACAGTTCGGGACCCCCTACCCGAGATCAGCCGGTTTTGACACCAACATTGGTGCTTTCATTGAGAGTTCCTCTGTGTCGTCAATAGAAGGATCAATGGCTCGCCTTGTTGTCAACGACAAAATCACCTCTGGAAGGGCCCTAACTCCTGGGCAGGTCCTCCAGCTCGACAGTTTTACCATGGGCGCCCGCTCGGCCGTTAAGCCAAAGCCGGTCCCCCAAACTGCCAAAAATCATCTCCGCATTGGCCTCGAACACTCCAATAAGATGGATCCGACAGATGTCTCGTCCTTGAACGAACTGCTAGATCGCATCGCTGCCCTGGGGGTCGCAACAGACTATGATCAGATTGGGCTTAAACCCGATCAGAGGGAAATCAGGTCCCCGCCGGTCACCCATCTGGTTGCGGTTGTGGAGGAGCAAGCCAAGGATATCTCTCCCCCTATGCTGAGAACAAGCTATGTTCGGATTTCCGAGCCCTGCGAGCCGGATACCCATCTTCGGGAAGAGACTCCCTGTCCTCCGAACATAGAACCAGACGTTGAGCCTGAAAACTCCCAGGATACTCCGGATCCTGGGCTAGTGACCTCAAAAATTCTTAAAACTCCGGATCCCATAGTGGGCCAGGGTTCGGATTTAAGCCCGCCCACCCACCACAAGCAATATTCCCAAAGCAATTCTGGTCCACCGGACATATGCGACCTAATGTATGTGCGGCAGCAACCTCAGGAAACAGTCCATCACTTTTGGGCCAGATTCCTCCTTGTTAAAAACAAGATCAAAGATTGTTGCGACGACAACGCGGTTTTAGTATTTTGCCGCAACTGTACGGACGAGGGGATCCTCAATGCCCTCAACCGACGCCGCATACTGCACTTTGCAGATTTGGCACACATAGTACAGAAGTATTGCACAATGGAAAGCGCCTGGAAAACCCAGACAGCTTGGTGGGAACCACCGGCCTTCAAGACACCCATCGGACGGGCAAAAAGGATGCACCCTCACGGGGCACCTGATCATCACCCTACGGACAAGAAAATTAAGCCCTTAACAGGACACAAAACTGTCCTCGATGAATGGCTCGACAAGCCCTGTCAGATACACACGACGCCAAATCCTGAACCAAGACACAACTTCGGGCATGTTGGGTACTCCGACAGGTGGCCAAGAGCGGTGAGGCTATCCTCACCAATACTACCTCAGAGAAATACTCTCCTAAGGACGATGATCTCAACGTCTTTACGGTCTTCAAGACCTTTTCTTCAAATAATCAGCGCAAAAGGGCACTTCGTGACCTCACCGAAGTCAACCAAGTAGCCGTAGTAAACCCTTGGAACGATACGGCGATAACTTTCACCGCCAACGACAACCAAGGGCTCGATCAGTCCGAGAACCAGCCGCTTTGGTCTTAAACCCAATTGTCGACGGCTTTCGGCTCGCTAAAGTGCTCATGGACGGCGGCAACGGACTGAATCTCATCTACAAGGACACGCTCGATAAAATGCAAATAGACAAGAGCCGCATCGAGCAAAGCAGTACAACCTTTCGAGGCATTATCCCCAGTCGAGAAGCGCGACGCTCGGGGAAAATCAAACTCGATGTGGTATTCGGCATGCCGAAGAACTACAGGTCCGAAGAGTTAATCTTCCATGTGGCACCTTTCAACAGCGGATATCACGCCCTGTTGGGGCAAGACGCATTCACACGCTTTCAAGCCATACCCCATTACGGGTACATGAAGCTCAAAAAGCCCGGGCCCAACGGAGTTATCACTATCACCAGTGATCCGGACATAGCACTCCGTGTCGAGAACAAATCCGCATCCTTGGCCCTCGAGGCACTATCCGAGGCCCTTGCGGCCGAGGAACTCACTGCTCTGTGTTCCACAGTGGACAGTGATACGTGTCCAACGTATCTATAATTTTTGATTGTTCCATGCTATTATATTATCTGTTTTGGATGTTTAATGGGCTTTAATATACCTTTTTATATTATTTTTGGGACTAACCTATGAACCGAAGGCCCAGTGCAAATTGCTATTTTTTTGCCTATTTCAGTGTTTTGCAGAAAAGGAATATCAAACAGAATCCAAACGGAATGAAACCTTCGCGAGGATCTTTTTTGGAACAAACGAAATCCAGGAGACTTGGAGTGGACGTCAAGGAAGCAGCGAGGAAGCCACGAGGCAGGAGGGCGCGCCCCAGGGGGGTGTGCGTGCCCCCACCCTCGTGGGCCCCTCGCAGCTCCACCGACCTACTTATTTCGCCTATATATACTCTTATACCCTGAAACCTTCGGGGAGAGCCATGAAACCTACTTTCCACCGCCGCAAACTTCTGTACCCGTGAGATCCCATCTTGGGGCCTTTTTCGGTGCTCCACCGGAGGGGGATTCGATCACGGAGGGCTTCTACATCAACACCATAGCCTCTCCGATGATGTGTGAGTAGTTTACCACAGACCTTCGGGTCCATAGTTATTAGCTAGATGGCTTCTTCTCTCTCTTTGGATCTCAATACAAAGTACTCCTCGATCTTCTTGGAGATCTATTCGATGTAACTCTTTTTGCGGTGTGTTTGCCGAGATCCGATGAATTGAGGGTTTATGAACTTGATTATCTATGAATATTATTTGATTCTTCTCTGAATTCTTATATGCATGATTTGATATCTTTGCAAGTCTCTTCGAATTATCGGTATAGTTTGGCCTACTAAATTGATCTTTCTTGCAATGGGAGAAGTTCTTAGCTTTGGGTTCAATCGTGCGGTGTCCTTTCCCAAAGACAGCAGGGGCAGCAAGGCACGTATTGTATTGTTGCCATCGAGGATAAAAAGATGGGGTTTACATCATATTGCTTGAGTTTATCCCTCTACATCATGTCATCTTGCCTAATGCGTTACTCCGTTCTTATGAACTTAATACTCTAGATGCATGCTGGATAGCGGTCGATGTGTGGAGTAATAGTAGTAGATGCAGAATCATTTTGGTCTACTTGACACGGACGTGATGCCTATATTCATGATCATTGCCTTAGATATCATCATAACTATGCGCTTTTCTATCAATTGCTCGTCAGTAATTTGTTCACCCACCGTATACATGCTATTTTGAGAGAAGTCACTAGTGAAACATATGGCCCCCGGGTCTATTTTCCATCATATTAATCTCCCGTCAACTAGCTATTTCTGTCACCGTTTATTTTCCAATCTATACAACAAAAATACCAAAAATATTTATCTTATTATCTTTATCAGATCTCACTTTTGCAAGTGGCCGTGAAGGGGTTGACAACCCCTTTATCGCGTTGGTTGCAAGGTTCTTGATTGTTTGTGCAGGTACTAGGGATTTGCGTGTAGTCTCCTACTGGATTGATATCTTGGTTCTCAAAAACTGAGGGAAATACTTACGCTACTTTGCTGCATCACCATTTCCTCTTCAAGGGAAAACCAACGCATGCTCAAGAGGTAGCATACAGAGACGACGTAATCCTCGATAAGAGGCCTAAGTCCACTTCTTTCAAGCTAGCAGACGAAATAGTCAAATTTCAAGTTCACCCAATGGATCCTAATAAAACAACAACCATTGGAACAACAACCCCCGGGTCTCTTTCTTATTATATTGCATCTCTTTTATTTACATCGCATCTCATTTACTATTTTGCAATCTTTACTTTCCAATCTATACAAAAAAAATACCAAAAATACTTACTTTACTATCTTTATTAGATCTCACTTTTGCAAGTGGCCGTGAAGGGATTGACAACCCTTTTATCGCGTTGGTTGCAAGGTTCTTGATTGTTTGTGCATGTACTAGGTGACTTGTGCGTTGTCTCCTACTGGATTGATACCTTGGTTCTCAAAAACTGAGGGAAATACTTACGCTACTTTGCTGCATCACCCTTTCCTCTTCAAGGGAAAACCAATGCATGCTCAAGAGGTAGCAAGAAGGATTTCTGGCGCCGTTGCCGGGGAGGCTTACACCAAGTCAAGTCAAGATTTGATCTCCCGCCAATGTGCAATTTCTGGTGCCGTTGCTAGGGAGATCTACGCACAAGTCAAGACATACCAAGTACCCATCACAAACTCTTATCCCTCACATTACATTATTTGCCATTTGCCTCTCGTTTTCCTCTCCCCCACTTCGCCCTTGCCGTTTTATTCGCCCTCTTTTTCCGTCCGTCTCTTTTTGCTTGCTTCTTCTGTGCTTGCTTGTTGGATTGATTGATTGTCACGATGGCTCAAGATAATACTAAATTGTGTGATGTTTCCAATACCAACAATAATGATTTTATTAGCACTCCGATTGCTCCTATTACCGATGTTGAATCTTGTGAGATTAATGCTGCTTTGTTGAATCTTGTCATGAAAGATCAATTTCCTGGCCTTCCTAGTGAAGATGTCGCTACCCATCTAAACAACTTCGTTGATTTATGTGATATGCAAAAGAAGAAAGATGTGGATAATGATATTGTTAAATTGAAGCTAATTCCGTTTTCGCTTAGAGATCGTGCTAAAACTTGGTTCTCTTCTTTGCCTAATAATAGTATTGATTCATGGAATAAGTGCAAAGATGCTTTTATCTCTAAGTATTTTCCTCCCTCTAAGATCATCTCTCTTAGAAACGATATTATGAATTTTAAGCAACTTGATCATGAGCATGTTGCACAAGCTTGGGAGAGGATGAAATTAATGATACGTAATTTCCCTACACATGGTTTGAATTTATGGATGATTATACAAATTTTTTATGCTGGATTGAATTTTGCTTCTAGAAATCTTTTAGATTCGGCCGCGAGAGGCACTTTTATGGAAATCACTTTAGGAGAAGCTACTAAACTCCTAGATAATATTATGGTTAATTATTCTCAATGGCACACTGAAAGATCCACTAGTAAAAAGGTTCATCCGATTGAAGAGATTAATGTTTTGAGTGGAAAGATGGATGAACTTATGAAATTGTTTGCTAATAAGAGTGTTTCTTCTGATCCTAATGATATGCCTTTGTCTACTTTGATTGAGAATAATAATGAATCTATGGATGTGAATTTTGTTGGTAGGAACAATTTTGGTAACAACACGTACAGAGGAAACTTTAATTCTAGGCCGTTCCCTAGTAATTCCTCTAATAATTATGGTAATTTCTACAACAACTCTTATGGAAATTTTAATAAGATGCCCTCTGATTTTGAGACTAGTGTTAAAGAATTTATGATTTCTCAATAGAATTTCAATGCTTTGCTTGAAGAAAAATTGCCTAAGATTGATGAGTTGGCTAGGAACGTGGATAGAATTTCTCTTGATGTTGATTCTTTGAAACTTAGATCTATTCCACCTAAGCATGATATCAATGAGTCTCTCAAAGCCATGAGAATTTCCATTGATGAATGCAAAGAAAGAACCGCTAGGATGCATGCTAAAAAAGATCGCTTTGTGAGAGCGTGTTCTTGTAGTTTTTATGGTAATAATGATGAAGATCTAAAAGTGATTGGTGTGTCTCCTATTGAATCCTTGTTTTCTAGTATGAATCTTGATAAAGATGGGACTGGATATGAGCCAACTTTAGTTAAAAGGCGTCCCAATGATTCATAGTTTTTAGATCTTGATGCAAAAATTGGTAAAAGTGGGACTGAAGAGGTCAAAACTTTACATAGCAATGAACCCACTATTTTGGATTTCAAGGATTTAATTATGATAATTGTTCTTTGATAGATTGTATTTCCTTGTTGCAATCCGTGTTAAATTCTCCTCATGCTTATGCTGAAAATAAAGCTTTTACCAAACACATCGTTGATGCTTTAATGCAATCTTATGAGGAAAAGCTTGAACTAGAAGTTTCTATCCCTAGAAAACTTTATGATGAGTGGGAACCTGTGACGCCTGAGTAATTAAGCTACAGTAATCCCACGCTAATGGTGCCACGTTACCTCCGTTACTGTTGACAAATCTCGCGTTAGTTCAAAACGATTCGAATTCAAATTTGAATTCGAGGCAAACAACAAAAGTTTTCAAAATGTTAAACTAACATGTTCGGAGTGTGCAAATAAATGCTTAGGTATTTATGGTGAGGGAACCATGCTTTTATATTAAACCTAAATACATAAAACGAATTAAAACAGAAAATAGAAATAAATAAAAGAAAAGGAAATACAAAACAGAAAACAAAAAAAAGATAAAAGAAGAGAACCCCCCTCCCCACTGGGCCAGTCGGCCCAGCTGCTCGCCAGGCCAGCCCACAGCCCACCCCAGTCTCTCTGGCCTACAAGGCCACTTCCCCCGACCCCAAACCCTAACCTATCCCCACTCCCCCCTGGTCCGCCGCCACCCACAGGAGCGCTCACGCGCACACATGAATCCCCGAGGGAGGGGAGCTCCCTCGTGCTCGACGCCGCGCCGGCGACCCCTCTGACCGCCTCGCCGCCATTCCCAGTCGCCCGGTCATCCCTCCTCGTCTCCGTCGCTCGTCCTCACCCCCGCCTCGCTGGACGCCCCTGCCGCCTCGACGCCGCGCCCCTGCCTCGGGTCGTCTTCCACCCGTCGCCTCGCCTCCCCACCGCTACCTCGTCGGCTGCATCAAGCCTCGCCGGAGTACCCCTGCAACGGGGGTGAGCGAACCTCCCCCTCTCCTCCTCTGTGCCTCCCTTGCACACGCGCCCCTGCCGCCCCGTCCCGTCACCTTGCTCCGGTCGTGCTTCGTCGTACACCGCACCGCGCTGGTGCGCGCTCACCCGCGCCCCGCCCGCGCCAAGTCCTCGCCCGCGCAGACCCCTCCGCGGCCACCCGCACCACAGGCCGCGCCCGCGGGTGCCTCGCGCCCCAGCCTCTACGCCGCTCTCTCGCGACCACCACTGTCCTGCTGCACCCCGCGTGCGCCCACCTACGCCTGCGCGAGCCCCGCCGCCCCGATGCGTGCTCGCCGCCCCGCCACAGCCGTCCGCGGCCACCTCCACCCGCGCCCGACCTCGGCAACCGCCGCGCCTGCCTTACTCCTCGCACCGGCCGCGGCCTCGCCTAGCGCCGCCCTTGGCCGCCGGCGCCCTGCTGTTGGCCTGGGCAAGGGCCCCGATGGGCTGGCGCCCGTCACCCGGTTTCGCCCGAACCAGCGCGCCCGTTCCAGTGGCCCATTGGCCATTGACAGCCGGGGCCCGCAGCCCAGAATGTTTTATAAAAAATAAAAATATTAATTAATTAATTAAAGACTTAATTAACTTAATTCAGCCTAATTAATTAACCTAATCACTTAATTAAATTAACTAATCATGTTTAGTTAACCTAAGTCAATGACAACCGGGACCCACGCGTCAGTTTGACCCAGTCAACGCCCTGTTGACTGCTGACGTCATGCTGACGTCAGCATGCACTGTTCTGGATAATGTTGTATTAAATTAATTAAATAAATGCTAAAATTAATTTAAATCTTTTAAAATTCATATAAAATAAACCGTAGCTCGGATGAAATTACTTTGTACATGAAAGTTGCTCAGAACGACAAGACGAATCCAGATACGTAGCCCATTCGTCCGCCACGCGTCCCTAGCATAGTGAACGTGTAACATTTCACCTCCGGTTCATCTGTCCGAAAATGCGAAACATCGGGAATACTTTTCCGGATGTCCCCCCCCTTCGCCGGTACCACCTACTGCCGCATTAGGACACACCTAGCACCGCTCATTGTCATGTCACGCATCGTCATGCTTATGTTTGCATTGTATTTACTGTTTCTTCCCCCCTCTTCTCTCCGGTAGACTACGAGACCGGCGCTGATGCCACCGAGTACGACTACGTCACCGACATCCCTTCTCCCTGTACAACAGAGCTTCCAGGCAAGCCCCCCCTTGATCACCAGATATCGCCTATTCTTCTCTATACTGCTTGCATTAGAGTAGTGTAGCATGTTACTGCTTTCCGTTAATCCTATCCTGATGCATAGCCTGTCATTGTTGCTACAGTTGTTACCCTTACCTGCTATCCTACTGCTTAGTATAGGATGCTAGTGTTCCATCAGTGGCCCTACACTCTTGTCCGTCTGCCATGCTATACTACTGGGCCGTGATCACTTCGGGAGGTGATCACGGGTATATACTATATACAATTATACATGACACATGTGGTGACTAAAGTCGGGTCGGCTCGTTGAGTACCCGCAAGTGATTCTGATGAGGGGGCTGAAAGGACAGGTGGCTCCATCCCGGTAGAGGTGGGCCTGGGTTCCTGACGGCCCCCGACTGTTACTTTGTGGCGGAGCGACAGGGCAGGTTGAGACCACCTAGGAGAGAGGTGGGCCTGGCCTGGTCGGCATTCGCAGTTACTTCAAATAACACGCTTAACGAGTTCTGGGTATTTGATCTGAGTCTGGCCATTTGGTCTATACGCACTAACCATCTACGCGGGAGTAGTTATGGGTATCCCGGCGTCGTGGTATCAGCCGAAGCTCTTTTTGACGTCAGCGACGGAGCGGCGCGCGCCGGATTGGACTGGAACGCCTGCTAGGCTAGGTCTGCTTCCGGCCGCGTACGCAACGTGCAGGTGTGCAATGGGCGATGGGCCCAGACCCCTGCGCGCATAGGATTTAGACCGGCGTGTTGACCTCTCTGTTGAGCCTAGGTGGGGCTGCGACGTGTTGATCTTCCGAGGCCGGGCATGACCCAGAAAAGTGTGTCCGGCCAAATGGGATCGAGCGTGTTGGGTTATGTGGTGCACCCCTGCAGGGAAGTTTATCTATTCGAATAGCCGTGTCCCTCGGTAAAGGGACGACCCGGAGTTGTACCTTGACCTTATGACAACTAGAACTGGATACTTAATAAAACACACCCTTACAAGTGCCAGATATAACCCGGTGATCGCTCTCTAACAGGGCGACGAGGAGGGGATCACCGGGTAGGATTATGCTATACGATGCTACTTGGAGGACTTCAATCTACTCTCTTCTACATGCTGCAAGATGGAGGCTGCCAGAAGCGTAGTCTTCGACAGGATTAGCTATCCCCCTCTTCTTCTGGCATTCTGCAGTTCAGTCTACCGATATGACCCTTTACACATATACCCATGCATATGTAGTGTAGCTCCTTGCTTGCGAGTACTTTGGATGAGTACTCACGGTTGCTTTTCTCCCTCTTTTCCCCTTTCTATACCTGATTGTCGCAACCAGATGCTGGAGTCCAGGAGCTAGAGATCCCGGAGGATGATTCTACGTGGAGTTCGGCTTCGAGGAGTAGTTAGGAGGTCCCAGGCAGGAGGCCTTGCCTTTTCGATTGTTGCTACTTTTGTGCTAGCCTTCTTAAGGCAAACTTGTTTAACTTATGTCTGTACTCAGATATTGTTGCTTCCGCTGACTCGTCTATGATCGAGCACTTGTATTCGAGCCCTCGAGGCCCCTGGCTTGTATTATGATGCTTGTATGACTTATTTATGTTTTAGAGTTGTGTTGTGATATCTTCCCGTGAGTCCCTGATCTTGATCGTACATTTGCGTGCATGATTAGTGTACGGTCAAATCGGGGGCGTCACAGAACCTACTATTAAAATTAAGATTAAAGATCATGAATGCTATGCTTTATGTGATTTGGGTGCTAGTGTTTCCACGGTTCCAAAAACTTTGTGTGATGTGCTAGGTTTCCGTGAATTTGATGATTGTTCTTTAAATTTGCACCTTGCGGATTCCACCATTAAGAAACCTAAGGGAAGGATTAATGATGTTCTTATTGTTGCAAATAGGAATTATGTGCCCGTAGATTTCATTGTTCTTGACATAGATTGCAATCCTTCATGTCCTATTATTCTTGGTAGACCTTTCCTTAGAACGATTGGTGCAATTAGATATGAAAGAAGGAAATATTAGATTCCAATTTCCATTAAGGAAAGGCATGGAACACTTTCCTAGTAAGAAAATTAAATTGCCTTATGAATCTATTATGAGAGCCACTTATGGATTGCATACCAAAGATGACAATACCTAGATCTATTCTTGTTTTTATGCCTAGCTAGGGGCGTTAAACGATAGCGCTTGTTGGGAGGCAACCCAATTTTATTTTTGTTTCTTGCTTTTTGTTCCTGTTTAGTAATAAATAATTCATCTAGCCTCTGTTTATATGTGTTTTTATGTTTTAATTAGTGTTTGTGCCAAGTAGAACCTCTGGGAAGACTTGGGTGAAGTATTTAGGATCTTGCTGTAAAAAACAGAAACTTTAGCGCTCACGAGATTAGCTTCCATTTTTTACTGGAGAGTGCTTTCAGGTTGATTCCTTTTTCAAATGATTAATAGACAAATTACTCACGTCCACCAATCTATTTTTGAATTTTTGGAGTTACACAAGTATACGTTTGATACAGATTACTACAGACTGTTCTGTTTTTGACAGATTCTGTTTTTGGTGTGTTGTTTGCTTATTTTAATGAATCTATGGCTAGAATCGGGGGTACGAACCATAGAGAAGTTGGAATACAGTAGGTTTAACACCAATATAAATAAAGAATGAGTTCATTACAGTACCTTAAGGTGGTGGTTTGTTTTCTTACACTAACGGAGCTCATGAGATTTTCTGTTGAGTTTTGTGTTGTGAAGTTTTCAAGTTTTGGGTAAAGATTTGATGGATTATGTCGGTGAGAACGACACCTATGGGATCACTGGGATCCCTTCTACGGTTGGCGGGCGCGGGGTTGTGCAAAGACCAGGTCTAGGAGCCAGCACAAAGATCGTTTACCCAGGTTCGGGCCGCGAGGATGCGTAAAACCCTAGTCCTGCTTTGGTATATGTATTTGAGTGTTCTTGAGTTCTTGAACTAGCTACGGTGCGTGTCTAGCCCAAAAGATCCAAATCCCTCTCCTGGTCGCCTCGGGCCTCCTTTTATAGGCAAAAGGGGTTGCCACAGTGGCACACAGGAGGTGGAAAGGTGTACAGTACACAAGCTTATCGCCTCTCATTACGGGACAAGACGCATTCAATGCGCCCCCTTAGGTGTCCCGTTCCTTCACTGGGGATAACAATGGGGCCCGTCCCGTCCATCGCCGCCTCGCCTTGCTCCGACACGCATCCAGACCAGTGATGCATGCAGCGCCATGTAAGCTGGCACGCTGCTGAGATGGCGTGGTGGTAGGGTCTTCACGAAGATTTGCATGCCACCACGTAGGTGCTTGCTGAGCTGGCCTGGAAGCTTCCTGTCGCCACGCAGGTGCCTGCCCAGCTGGTCGGGCTGGCAACTGCATGAGAACAGCGGTGGAGCCTTGGCGGACGCGGGCCCAGCTGCGGCCCCGTAGGTGTCTTCGGCAAGGGCCTTGCCGGGGCCCCGACAAGGGTCTTGCCGTGGCGTCGTGGTCGTCCCCAGCAAGAGTCTTGCCAGGGGTCTCGTGGATTTCCTCGGCTAGGATCCTGCCGGGGATCGTCGTCTTCTGGTCCTCATCTGGTCTTGTGTGTTTAAGATCTTGACAAAGATCTGCATGCCACCACAGAGGTGCCTCCCAAGCCTTGGTTCCAATGTGGTTGTTGGTGGTGTTGGGACCCTTGGGCTCAAGGGTGGAGTGCTCTACTGGCGTTGGGCAAGTTGCCCCAGCAAGGTTCTTGCCGGGGCTGCAGAGGCCGCTCCAGCAAGGGCCTTGCCGGGGGAGTCCGCCTCGCCCTCTGGCTCTTCATGTTTCTGGTCTTGGCGTTGCTTTGGTTGCCTTGTGATCCGGCTTCCCTCTTCTACCCTACTTAGTGTGGCCGTGGGCGTGGCTCCGACTGCCCATGCACAAGTAAAGGGTTAAAAAGGAGTGCCCCTACTTTTGTACACCGACAGATTATGGAACAAGGTGTGGCAAGATCCTAAGCTTGGGGATGCCCAAGGCACCCCAAGGTAAAATTCAAGGACAACCAAAAGCCTAAGCTTGGGGTTGCCCCGGAAGGCATCCCCTCTTTCGTCTTCATCTATCGGTAACTTTACTTGAGGCTATATTTTTATTCACCACATGATATGTGTTTTGCTTGGAGCGTCTTGTATGATTTGAGTCTTTGCTTTTTAGTTTACCACAATCATCCTTGCTGTACACACCTTTTGGGGGAGACACACATGAATCAGAATTTATTAGAATACTCTATGTGCTTCACTTATATCTTTTGAGCTAGATAATTTTGGTCTAGTGCTTCACTTATACCTTTTTAGAGCACGGTGGTGGTTTTATTTTGTAGAAATTATTGATCTCTCATGATTCACTTATATTATTTTGGGAGTCCTTTAGAACATCATGGTAATTTGCTTTGGCTATAAAATTAGTCCTAATATGATAGGCATCCAAGATGGGTATAATAAAAACTTTCATATAGAGTGCATTGAATACTATGAGAAGTTTGATACTTGATGATTGTTTTGAGATATGAAGATCGTAATATTAGAGTCATGCTAGTTGAGTAGTTGTGAATTTGAGAAATACTTGTGTTAGAGTTTGCAAGTCCCGTAGCATGCACGTATGGTAAACGTTGTGTGGCAAATTCGAAGCATGAGGTGTTTCTTTGATTGTCTTCCTTATGAGTGGCGGTCGGGGACGAGCGATGGTCTTTTCCTACCAATATATCCCCCTAGGAGAAAGCGCGTAGTGCTTGGTTTTTGATGACTTGTAGAATTTTACAATAAGTATGTGAGTTCTTTACGAGTAATGTTGAGTCCATGGATTTTACGCACTCTCACCTTTCCATCATTGCTAGCCTCTTCGGTACCGTGCATTGCCCTTTCTCACCTTGAGAGTTGGTGCAAACTTCGCCGGTGCATCCAAACCCCGTGATATGATACACTCTATCACACATAAACCTCCTTATATCTTCCTCAAAACAGCCACCATACCTACCTATTATGGCATTTCTGTAGCCATTCCGAGATATATTGCCATATAACTTTCCACCGTTCCGTTTATTATGACACGTTTCATCATTGTCATATAGCCTTGCATGATCATGTAGTTGACATCGTATTTGTGGCAAGGCCACCATGCATAATTTTTCATGCATGTCACTCTTGATTCATTGCCCATCCCGGTACACCGCCGGAGGCACTCATATAGAGTCATATTTTGTTCTAGTATCGAGTTGTAATCATTGAGTTGTAAATAAATATAAGTTTGATGATCATCATTAATAGAGCATTGTCCCATGAGAAAAAAGAAAGGCCTAATAAAAAAAAGGCCAAAAAACAAAAAAAGGCCAAAAAAGGAGAAAGGCTCAAAAAAATATAAATAAATAAAAGAAGGGACAATGCTACTATCCTTTTTTCCACACTTGTGCTTCAAAGTAGCACCATGATCTTTATGATAGAGAGTCTCTTATTTTGTCACTTTCATATACTAGAGGGAATTTTTCATTATAGAACTTGGCTTGTATATTCCAACATGGGCTTCCTCAAATGCCCTAGGTCTTCGTGAGCAAGCAAGTTGGATGCACACCCACTTAGTTTCTTTTGTTGAGCTTTCATACATGTATAGCTCTAGTGCATCCGTTGCATGGCAATCCCTACTCCTTGCATTGACATCAATTGATGGGCATCTCCCTAGCCCGTTGATTAGCCGCGTCAATGTGAGACTTTCTCCTTTTTTGTCTTCTCCACACAACCCCCATCATTATATTCTATTCCACCCATAGTGCCATGTCCATGGCTGACGCTCATGTATTGCGTGAAAGTTGAAAAAGTTTGAGAATACTAAAGTATGAAACAATTTCTTGGCTTGTCATCGGGGTTGTGCATGATGAGAGCATTTTGTATGACGAAAATGAAGCATAGCCAAACTATATGATTTTGTAGGGATGAGCTTTCTTTGGCCATGTTATTTTGAGAAGACATGATTGCTTAGTTAGTATGCTTGAAGTATTATTATTTTTATGTCAATATTAAACTTTTGTCTTGAATCTTTCGGATCTGAACATTCATGCCACAATAAAGATAATTACATTGAAAATTATGTTGGGGTAGCATTCCACATCAAAAAATTTGTTACCTACACGAGAACGAGCAGGAATTAAGCATGGGGATGCTTGATACGTCTCCAACGTATCTATAATTTTTGATTGTTCCATGCTATTATATTATCTGTTTTGGATGTTTAATGGGCTTTAATATACCTTTTTATATTATTTTTTGGACTAACCTATTAACCGAAGGCCCAGTGCAAATTGCTGTTTTTTGCCTATTTCAGTGTTTCGCGGAAAAGGAATATCAAACAGAATCCAAACGGAATGAAACCTTCGCGAGGATATTTTTTGGAACAAACACAATCCAGGAGACTTGGAGTGGATGTCAAGGAAGCAGCGAGGAAGCCACGAGGCAGGAGGGCGCGCCCCAGGGGGGTGGGCGCGCCCCCACCCTCGTGGGCCCCTCGCAGCTCCACTGACCTACTTCTTTCGCCTATATATACTCTTATACCCTGAAACCTTCGGGGAGAGCCACGAAACCTATTTTCCACCGCCGCAACCTTCTGTACCCGTGAGATCCCATCTTGGGGCCTTTTCCGGCATTCCGCCGGAGGGGGATTCGATCACGGAGGGCTTCTACATCAGCACCATAGTCTCTCCGATGATGTGTGAGTAGTTTACCACAGACCTTCGGGTCCATAGTTATTAGCTAGATGGCTTCTTCTCTCTCTTTGGATCTCAATACAAAGTTCTCCTCGATCTTCTTGGAGATATATTCGATGTATCTCTTTTTGCGGTGTGTTTGCCGAGATCCGATGAATTGTGGGTTTATGAACTTGATTATCTATGAATATTATTTGATTCTTCTCTGAATTCTTATATGCATGATTTGATATCTTTGCAAGTCTCTTCGAATTATCGGTTTAGTTTGGCCTACTAGATTGATCTTTCTTGCAATGGGATAAGTGCTTAGCTTTGGGTTCAATCTTGCGGTGTCCTTTCCCAGTGACAGCAGGGGCAGCAAAGCACGTATTGTATTTTTGCCATCGAGGATAAAAAGATGGGGTTTATATCATATTGCTTGAGTTTATCCCTCTACATCATGTCATCTTGCCTAATGCGTTACTCCGTTCTTATGAACTTAATACTCTAGATGCATGCTGGATAGCGGATGATGTGTGGAGTAATAGTAGTAGATGCAGAATCGTTTTGGTCCACTTGACACGGACGTGATGCCTATATTCATGATCATTGCCTTAGATATCATCATAACTATGCGCTTTTCTATCAATTGCTTGTTAGTAATTTGTTCACCCGCCGTAATACATGCTATCTTGAGAGAAGGCACTAGTGAAACATATGGCCCCGGGTCTATTTTCCATCATATTAATCTCCCGTCAACTAGCTATTTCTGCACCGTTTATTTTGCAATCTTTATTTTCCAATCTATACAACAAAAATACCAAAAAATATTTATCTTATTATCTTTATCAGATCTCACTTTTGCAAGTGGCCGTGAAGGGATTGACAACCCCTTTATCGCGTTGGTTGCAAGGTTCTTGATTGTTTGTGCAGGTACTAGGGATTTGCGTGTAGTATCCTACTGGATCGATACGTTGGTTCTCAAAAACTGAGGGAAATACATACGCTACTTTGCTGCATCACGTTTCCTCTTCAAGGGAAAACCAGCGCACGCTCAAGAGGTAGCAGACAGAGACGACGTAATCCTCGATAAGAGGCCTTAGTCCACTTCTTTCAAGCCAGCAGACGAAATAGTCAAATTTCAAGTTCACCCGACGGATCCTAATAAAACAACAACCATTGGAGCACAGCTGGATCCGACGGTCAACACCGCCCTAAGAGCATTCCTGCTCGAGAACTGGGACATCTTTGCCTGGCATCCCTCGGATATGCCAGGAATCCCATGCATACTGGCCGAACACAGCCTCAACATAATAAAGGGATTCAAGCCAGTCAAGCAAACACTGCGGCGATTTTCTGAACCCAAGCGGCAAACTATGGGGGAGGAGCTAGCCAAACTACTTGAAGCCGGGTTCATCAGAGAGATCAAACACCCGGACTCGCTAGCAAACTTGGTCATGGTGGCAAAGAAGGACAAATCCTGGCGCCTCTGTGTCGATTTCAAAGACCTCAACAAGGCCTGCCCTAAGGACCCCTTCCCACTGCCCCGCATTGACCAAATCATTGATGCAACTGCAGGACACGATTCACTATGTTTCCATGATGCATACTCCGGATACCATCAGATTAAAATGAAGGAATCCGATCAGGCCGCAACGGTATTCATTACTCCGTATGGGCCTTTCTTCTTGAACACTATGCCTTTCGGACTCAAAAACGCCGGTGCCACTTACCAACGCATGATTCAAACATGCCTGGAAAAACAAATTGGCAAGACGGTGGAGGCATATGTAGATGATGTAGTCATCAAAACTAGACATGTCGAACCATTGGTGGACGACTTATGCCTTACATTCGACAACCTCCGAACATATGACATACGGCTCAATCCGGAAAAATTTGTTTTCGATGTTCCGGCCAGAAAGCTCCTCGGGTTCATTATTTCCAATAGAGGAATCGAAGCAAATCCGGCCAAAATCCGAGCCCTATCACAATTGGCAACACCAACAGACCTAAAGCAGGTCCAAAAACTAGCTGGGTGCGTGGTAGCCTTGAGCCGCTTTGTCTCCAGATTGGGAGAGAAGGCGCCGCCGCTCTATCGCCTACTCCGACGTACCGACCATTTTGACTGGACGGACGCGGCAACAGTCGGGTTGGAAGAAATAAAAAATTTGTTAGTAAACAACCCAATCCTTGCCGCACCTAACATCGGCGAACCTATGCTACTGTAGATATCTGCAACTCACCAGGTGGTGAGCGCTGTACTCGTCGTCGAACGAGAGGAAGATGGACACAAATTCCCACTCCAAAAACCAGTATACTATGTATCGGCGGTTCTCACACCATGCAAATCCCGATACCCGCACTATCAAAAGATAGTGTATGTGGTTCTCATGGCATCCCGGAAGCTGCGGCACTACTTCCAAGAGTGCTCGATCACGGTGGCCTCCGAGGTACCACTCAACGACATCATAAACAATCGAGACGCCACCGGCCGCATTGCAAAATGGGCTATCAAGCTCTTACCATTTGAAATAACATACAAGCCACACCGAGCTATTAAATCTCAGGTGTTGGCTGACTTTGTCGCCGAGTGGACAGAAGCTGAACTCCCTAAAGAGTATGGCACATACTCCAACTAGGTGATGTAATTCGACAGCTCTGAAATGTTAGCCGGATTGGGGGCCGGTGTCATCCTAACATCCCCTACAGGGGACACAGTCTGTTATGTATTACAAATCATGTATACGGACTCCAATAACGTAGCCGAATATGAGGCACTACTGCATGGTCTCCGGATGGCCGTTTCTATGGGCATACAACGCCTCGAGGTGCCCGGGGATTCAAACCTCGCAATATCCCAAATAAATGGAGAATTCGATGCAAAAGATCCAAAGATGGCAGCTTACCGCAACTCCGTACTCAAAATATCAGCTCGGTTTGAGGGGCTCGAGTTCCATCACGTGGTCCGAGACAGTAATCAAGCAGCGGACATCCTTGCTCGAATGGGTGCTAAACGCGACCCCGTCCCGCCTAACACCTTCGTGAAAAGGCTTTTTAAGCCATCCGTGGTATGGCAGGACGAGAGCGGAAATACCAGTCCGGCGCCGATCTCACCCCCGGATGCCGAACACGATTCGGATATCATCGGGGGCTCGGGTACCGAATCAACGCCTTCCGCCCATGTAGTCATGGTGGTAATCGCTCCATGGACCGAACCTTTCCTGGCCTACCTTAATAGGTGGGAGCTCCCTGATGACCAGAATGAGGCTCATTGTATCGTTCGACGCTCGAAATCCTACAAAGTTCATGAAGGAGAACTCTACAAGAAAAGCACTACCGGAGTTCTTCAAAGATGTATCTCCGAAGAGGAGGGGCGGCAGCTCTTGGCCGAAATACAGTCTGGCCTAGGCGGCCATCATGCCACAGCCCGGGCCCTCATAAGCAAGGCCTTCCGTACAGGTTTCTTCTAGCCCACGGCCTGAGCAGATGCACGGGCCCTTGTACAGCGCTGTGTCGGATGCCAGCTTTTCGCCAATCAAAGCCATATGCTGCCCACAGCCCTAAGGACAATCCCCATTACCTAGCCTTTTGCGGTCTGGGGCCTAGACATGGTCGGACCCCTTAAAGGGGGAAACCATAAGAAGAAATATTTACTAGTTATGGTGGATAAATTCACTAAGTGGATAGAGGCCAAACCAGTAAAAACGGCTGAAGCCGGACCGGTGATAGATTTTATCTCCGGTGTTGTGCACCGTTATGGTGTCCCACATAGCATAATTACTGACAACAACTCTAATTCACAGCCGGCAAGGTGAATCATTGGTGTGCTAATCTGGGTATCCAGCTCGATTACGCCTCCGTATATCACCCTCAAACAAATGGTCAGGTTGAACGGGCCAATGGCCTGATAATGAGTGGCATTAAACCCAGACTAGTGCGATCCCTAAAGGAGTCGGATAAACACTAGGTCGAGGAGCTCGACTCCGTACTCTGGGGGCTGCGAACCACGCCCAATCGCACGACCGGATACACACCCTTCTTTATCTTGTACGGCGCAGAGGTTGTCTTGCCCTGTGATATTATTCATGACTCACCTCGAGTGCGCATGTATGAAGAGAGAGAAGCTGAGCTCGATCAGCAGGACGATCTAGGCGGTCTGGAAGAGGAGCGCGATGTCGCAAGAGCCTGTTCTGCATTTTACCAACAACAGGCTCGAAGATACCAAAGCAGAGAAGTGCGGGCGAAGACATATAATGTCGGCGAACTCGTTCTACGCCTACCGGAGAAGAAAAAGGACAAGCTCAAGCCCAAATGGGATGGTCCCTTCATTATAGATGAAGTTCTCACTGGAGGAGCGTATCGCCTTCGCAATGCATTGGATAATCGCTTAGAGGCGAACCCATGGAATGCAGCTCGTCTCCGAAGATTCTATGCCTAATTCCGGACATATACCTCTGTTCGTTCCTTTTTCTCCTTTTCAATTTTTTCCTTTTCTCGTTTTTTATACGATTTCTAGCGTGTGTTCGGATAAGCCGCACACTTGAGGAGTATACATCTTTAAATGTACACACCCCACCATAACTGGGGGCTTCTCTCAATAGAATCTTATTATTATTTTGAGCATAGAGCTCACCATATATATGTGTTGTTTTCTCATATACGTCCTTTCTTTGCCATTATATGCACCTTTATGACTTAAGTTTTTGCCAAGGTGGGTTGCCTGGCTCCTGTGCTTATGCCCTACATTCCCGCTTGTTCGGCTAGGGCATAAAGGGAGCACCTCTGCGATTGTTACAACCGGGTCATCCGGACATGTACCTCAGACGGGTGAAGCCAAAAGCTAGCGTTCTTAAGAGAATAATTGGTCGGCACAAACGACGAACGACCTTCGTGGCAATATATAAAGTCTCGAAATATAAAGCCTCTTGTGATTTTTAGCATCATAGCATAGGTATGCATAAACAACGCATGCTGACCCAGGGAGAGGAACCCTTAAAGGAACTATTCTCTCTGGATGATGTTTCTTATGTTAAAAAGTAATATAACATAACTTCCCGAATATAGCTTGTCTGTTCAAGCAACTATGGCCAGATAGCCTGGTTTCCGAACATACTCGGTGTTTACCACAGGTATGGTATTCGGAAACACTCCAACCCTTGGGTTACGGAGGTGGAAGCGTAAGGTCTGCCATGACAATCTTTTACAATTAGGCCGGAGATAAGTTTGATGATAAAGTGTATTGTTACATGGAATCACACGCCTACTCTTTATCTATACCATCTATCAGGCTGTCTAGTTTACAGTCCTGTTGTGAAAATTTGGCGGCTGTCTTTACTTGGTCGTACACCAAGCTAACCGGAATTTCTTGTCCGTCTGGTCCCTGAGGTCCGACCCGGGCCATATGATTCGGATCATGTCTGGTATACCGCATTTTCACCATGGCCCAGGCATCTCGTGCACCTTCTTGACATGCCGATGCCTTCCATAGCTCAAAACAAAGACGAGCTCCCTTGAATAAATTCACAAGCTCCTCCATAATTTCTGGAGGAGAATCAGATGGCCATAAATCCTTAGCCATGTTCCTCATTGCTTTCCAAGCTCACTCGTGCACTTTGGATAGCTCTTGCAGCAAGTCGCCTTGAAATCCGGACACTTCTCCCTCGGACCGCCCAGTTAACAAACCTACAGGAACAAATCTCGTAAAACTTTCCATCAGGGGACCATATGAAAGTTAGGTTTAAGGACATACTCCCTCCGTCCCATAATATAAGAGCGTTTTTGACACTACACTAGTGTCAAAAACGCTCTTATATTATGGGACGGAGGGAGTACTAAATATGCCGCCTTTCAGCTTTCTGTTCTCCTTCAAGGCATCCGACAGCTGGGCTCTTACGTCCTTTAGCTCTTCGGCTTGCTTGATGTTTGCATCCTGTAGTTTGTTCTTCTCATTAATGGTCCGTGTTAATACACGTTGACCAGCGGCTTCTTGCCCTTCGGCATGTTGTTTGTCCGCCTGAGCAGTCTTTAGCCTCTCCTCCAGCTGATCTGCTGATCCTGCTGCGGTGAACAAAACAATGCATATTTAAAAATCATTGTTGGCGCAGAATCATATTTTCCGGACATTGTTGTGCTTACCATCCGGTGCCTTCTTGGATTTCTTCAAATTTTCAAGTTCGGCGGTGGTAACAGTTAGCTTGGTCCGACATTCTTCAAGCTCCTTGGAGAACATGTTATTTTTCTCCGTGAGTACCTGATGATATAACGACCCTTAAATCAGTTGGGCCAACTGCTTCAAGTCTCGGGGCTACTGACATATGATTATTGAATCTACTCAAAGTTTTTTACCCACATATCCTTTGAAAGCTGGTGGGTGGCTCCGGCAAGTCTATCCCGAGCAGGCCGGATATATGCATCCACAGAGCTGAGGGCGTTGAACGCCTCTTTGGTGAAACTTGGGTCACGCATGGCCTCTTTCCGCCGCCGATGATTCATTGCGCTCTCCACTTCAGAATTGGTGACGGATACATTATCTGAATCCTCCTGGAGATGACAATCCAGCATTGTGCCCGTATCAACCCTAGTCCTTGTGGCAGGGTCCGGGCCGGATTGGTCGATGCATGGCCGGCGATGTCCCGGATACAGTCCGGCGTATGCTCTTTCTAAAATATGGCCCAGCGGAAAACATCACTATCCGGTCTATCAGCCGAGTGCATGTTAAAAACTATACCTCTTTGGTGAAGGCGGGGGCCCGGTAGTATCACCGTTTGCCCTTCTTTTCAAAGACTCGCCCTGCGCGAGCGTCGCCTTCTTAGAGGATGCCTCTGATACAGCTCGACGAGACGAGTGCCGCCCCTTCGGAGCATGAGACAGTGCGGTGGGTGAGGTGCAATGGGAAAACCCTTTTGGAGGAGACGTCTCTTGGGTACTTACATGGGAGGAGGGGAGAAGGCCGGGGTAGTCGGCTATAAAGGCCACTTCCGTGCCGTCGTAGCTCGCCTGATAAAAGACCTCCTCCTTAAGTTCTATAAATATATCCGGATCTTCTTCATATCCCGGATCCAGGTCTCGAACATGGTCCTTTGGCTGCGGAGCGGGGCTGTATACCCCCTCGACGACCTTTCTCCACTCCTATTAACAGTAGCCGGATTAAATTCGGCTAGCGTAACTCAGGAAAAAGATTGAGTGAGGCCAATAATAAAAAAACTCACCCAGTCGATAGGGTTGTACATGGAAAAATCTTCCCGACATTTCAAGTGAGTGAAGTCTTCCTTCTCCCCTTTGTAAAGGTCAGCTAAGATGGTGGCCAGGGCGGCAAAATTGTCTGGACCCTTGCGTAGGCAACGGGGTGCATCATCCTCCCCGTTGTAATTCCACATAGGAAAACCTCTAGATTGGAGCGGCTGAACGCATCGCATTATTGAAATCGCCATTACCTCGATTATAGACTTCCTGGAGTTGGCAAGTACTCTGACCTTGCTTGCTAGCCTCTTGACCTCCGCACTGTCTTCTTCCCCGAGGCTTCGGGGACGCCAGCTGGTGCGCTTCTTTAAAGGAGCATTGGAGAATTCGGGGAGACCATGCCGGACTGGGTCTGGAAGTACGACGTCTTCAATGTAAAACCATTCCGAGGGCCACTCTTCGGATGCCCTCTTCGGAGTGCCGGACAGGTATCCTGTCCTGGCTATGTGCCATACTTCGGCGCCACCCACCTCGAATATAGATCCCTTTTGGGAGCGGGGGACTAGGCAGAAAAATTTACGCCATAGGTCGAAATGAGCCTCACAGCCTAGAAACAGCTCACAAAGAGCAACGAAGCCCGCGATATGTAGGATGGAGCCTGGCGTCAGATTGCGCAGTTGGAGGCCGTAATACTCCAAGATACCTCTGAGGAAAGGGTGGATAGGAAATCCTACGCCTCTCAAAAGGAAGGAAACGAAGCACACCCACTCCTCTTTAGAAGGATTGGGGAAATTCTCCGCCAGAGCTTCGCCATTGAGGGAAGTTAATCCAGCCCGAACAGAGGCTAGATCCGCGGGAGGAAGATATCCCTGCGTCTGAAGTTTATTTAGATGGGCGCGGGATACCGAGCAGCTTTCCCAGTCACCTTTTTGAGGGCCGTGGGGCGTGAGGAAGAGCGAGGAGTTCCAGCCATGTTTGGACAGTTTCCTATGGCGAGTTCTAAGGATTTCTGCGTGGTGTGGAATGGCATATGAGATCTAATCTCCTTAAATAGACGCCTTCCCTGTGTGGTCGAGGGGTTATTTGTAAAAACACCTAGACCATCCGCATTCATTTGACACGTGGAAGCCGAGGCGACGGCAGCAAAGAACCAATAGAATATGATATTTAATGTGGAGTCGAATTATCGTCAATCCGAAGTGTAATGGAGAACCCGCCTTGCAAAGCCGAAGACATAAAGCCGGATACTACGTCATCATTGAAGGCAACTTCGGGGACTACTGAGGGAGTCCTAGATAAGGGGGGTCCCCGGGCGTCCGGGCTATGTGACATGGGCCGGACTGATGGGCCTGAAGATTCAAGATAGAAGACTTACCCCCGTGTCCGGATGGGACTCTCCGTTGCGTGGATAGCAAGCTTGGCGACCGGATGTGTAGTTTCCTTTCTGTGTAAACCAACTTTGTACAACCCTAGCCCCCTCCGGTGTCTATATAAACCGGAGGGGTTAGTCCGTAGAGGCTAACACAAATCATACAGGCTAGACATCTAGGGTTTAGCCATTACGATCTCGAGGTAGATCAACTCTTGCAATCCCTATACTCATCAAAGTCAATCAAGTAGGAAGTAGGGTATTACCTCCATTAAGAGGGCCCGAACCTGGGTAAACATCGTGTCCCCCGTCTCCTGTTACCTTCGATCCTCAGACGCACAGTTCGGGACCCCCTACCCGAGAACAACCGGTTTTGACACCGACGCGGACCCTACGGGTTTGAGAACTATGTAGACATGACTGAGACACATCTCTGATCAGTAACCAACAGAGAAACCTGGATCCTCATATTGGTTCCTACATATTCTACGAAGATCTCTATCGGTCCAACCGCAATGACAACATACGTCATTACCTTTGTCATCGGTATGTTACTTGCCCGAGATTCGATCATCGGTATCTTCATACCTAGTTCAATCTCATTACCGGCAAGTCTCTTTACTCGTTCCGTAATGCATCATCCCACAACTAACAAATTAGTCACATTGATTGCAAGGCTTATAGTGATTTCCAATACCAAGAGGGTCCAGAGATACCTCTCCGATACTCGGAGTGACAAATCCTAATCTCGATCTATGCCAACCCAACAAGCACCTTCGGAGACACATGTAGAGCATCTTTATAATAACCCAGTTACGTTGTGACGTTTGATAGCACACAATGTGTTCCTCTGGTATTCGGGAGTTGCATAATCTCATAGTCAAAGGAATATGTATAAGTCATGAAGAAAGCAATAGCAATAAAACTTAACGATCATTATGCTAAGCTAACGGATGGGTCTTGTCCATCACATCATTCTCCTAATGATGTGATCCCGTTCATCAAATGACAACACATGTCTATGGTTAGGAAACTTAACCATCTTTGATTAATGAGCTAGTCAAGTAGAGGCATACTAGGGACACTTTGTTTTGTCTATGTATTCACACATGCATCAAGTTTCCGGTTAATACAATTCTAGCATGAATAATAAAACATTTATCATGATATAAGGAAATATAAATAACAACTTTATTATTGCCTCTAGGGCATATTTCCTTCATGAATATGGCCACTGGTGATGATTTCCCCCTTTGACAGAGTGTCGAAACAGGGTCTAGATTGGTTTCTCGTGGCTACAGAGGCTTGCGGCGGCGGAACTTCTGATCTAGGGTTACCCCCAAGGGTTTTAGAATATTTGGCAATTTATAGGGTAAAGAGGGGGTGCGGGAGGCCACCGAGGTGGGCACAACCCACCAGGGCGCGCCTGGGGGCCCAGGCGCACCCTAGTGGGTTATGCCCCCCTCGAGGCACCCTCTTGGTGCTGCTCTGGCCCATTGGATGTCTTCTGGTCCATAAAAAATCCACAAAAAGTTTCGCGGTGTTTGGACTCCGTTTGATATTGATTTCCTGCGATGTAAAAAACAAGCAGCAACTGACACTGGGCACTGGGTCAATAGGTTAGTCCCAAAAATGATATAAAGTTGCTATAAAATGATTGTAAAACATTCAAGATTGATAATATAACAGCATGAATACTTTATAAATTATAGATACATTGGAGACTTATCAGCTTCATGTCAATCAAAGGCCTCAAACCCAGAAGCCAATGCCCAGAATGCCAAGGATTCACATTGCTGCATCCACTGAGTGCTCTTTCGGTGTGCTCAGTTTCAGAAAGCACAACACCTTCTTTGATCGTGCCTAGAATTCATACAAGAAGCCACGTATATCTTCTGACAAATTCTGGAGCCACCTACAGCGCAGCTACTATAGTGCATTTTGTATGACCACGACAGGATTTTTCCTCAGAAGCGCCTCTGTTTTGATGCCATGGCTGGCCTACTTTGCCTTGAAGAGGCCCTTGACTGCTTTAGAGATGTTTTATTGTTGTCATTTGTTGACGACAAAGAACACTGGAATGAGCAGCTAATCCTCCAATTCTAGGCACCAATGCATATATCTGGCTACAACAGGGATCCTAAGACGTTGGTCCTTGACTGGATGACAGGAGATCTTCATCATGAAGCCAATGCGCAAGATCTTCTCGAGCTCACATCCCTTCCCACTCCAGGTGATCTTTACGAGCCAGGTTGTCAAACCTACGAAAAAGAGGTGGAAAGCATCTTTCAGAAGCCTGAGCCAAATATGAGTCGGATGCTCTCCATGATGAAGCCATTGCCTGCCAAAGCTGATTACCCCACTCACTTCTTCGTGAGGGTCCTCGAGTATTTGCCCTGCACCATCTATTATTTACCGAGGCATACTCTGTGCCAGTCAAAGGGCATTCATCTTCTACCAAGCTTGAAAGCACCATGAAGACATTGGTCTTCTGTATCCTCAATGTAATTCGCTTCAACACTCATGATTTATTCATCAGGCAACTAGCTGCTTCTGGCATTGACCTGTTTGGTCAAAAATTATATGCACAATGGATTATGCGTCTGAGAAAGCTTTGCTCCACAGTCAACTATCAAGCTTCAGCTCGCAACCATTTTGTCTCTCTACCTGAAGTTGATGTGCCTCATGAAGTCATCTACCCTCAGGCCGACAAAGCACCCATTTTGTGAAGACAATGCTGCTTATCAAAGCTTCTCCGCTCCTCTTGAAGCCATTCATGTACCCAATACTGCTGCTCCTGGTCCACTTATTGGTCATATATGTCAACCTCATTGTGCAAACACAGAAGCAACCAGCAGCACAGTACCTTAGAGGGCTCAGAAGCGGGCTCGTACACTAACAGACAGAGAACTTATTGTCTCTCTACGTCAAAAGCAAGATAAGCATCATGATTGGCTGAAGCACCAGATGCAGAGCCTCCTTGTTGATGTTAATCGCATTCGTAACCTCTCAACCAAAAATGCTTTTGTTGCACATGAAGCCAATAGGCGTGCTTGGAAGATCCTCGCACTGCTATGCTCTAAAGATGGTCTCATTGTCGATGGCTTCATTGAGAACTTCAAGTTTGGCTCCAAGCCCCCAGAATCGGCTAAGTGGCGTGCTACACCTTCCATTGAAGGCTCCAATTACTCATCATCTGCACCAACTGTTGTTGCTCATGTGATTGATGAGGAAGATAATGCCACTTCCCCATATTTGGATTCACTGCACTTCAATGCTGCATCAGGTCCTACTGCACCGCCCAACACCACCATCGACCCTACTGCACCAACAACTTATGCACCGCCTTCCGGGAACGCTTAGACACCCTATGTCTTCATTCCATTTTTGTCATTCGATGACAAAAGGGGGAGAAGCATATGGGTTGGTAGTCTTCAAGCAAGCATTTTGGGTCGGGTGCTATATTTTGTTTAAGTGCTACAATTCTCATTTTTGAACATTTGCCGTTTTGAGTTGTAGACTTAAGTCCAGATGGGAAGTCTGGTACATTTGCTACTTTCGTTTTATGCACGTGACCAAAGTTAATCTTATGCGCATGAAGTCATTCCACAGGCACCCATTTCTCAATGTGCATGTCATTATCTCCAAAATATTTATGTATGCACTTTGATTTGACTTCATGAACAGAGGGAGATCTCCACAAAGAAAACCTGCCACGTGCATTTGCATTCAAAAGCAAATTACTTATATGCACATCTTTAGGGGGAGCCCTCCAGTTTCATGAAACCAATGACCACGTCCTTTAACTTTCATATATTTTATCCCCATTGAAAATTTCAACCAGTTTGTCATCAATCACCAAAAAGGGGAGATTGTGAGTGCATCTAGTGCCACCCCTAGTTGGTTTTGGAGTATTGACCACAAACCTGATTGAGGGACTAATTTGTTTGTGAGATTCACAAGAGAAAACAAGTAGAAGTCCCTATTGATTCGGTTTTCCCATCGAAGATGACCCCTAAAAATGTATGAAGACATTGAAGACTTTGGTTGTTCATGAAGACATTCGAGTCGAAGATAATGTCACGCGAAGACATAGTTTCTTTTGTAGTTTCATTCTTCATTCTTGAGTCATAGGAACCACCGAACTGTTAAGTGGGGTCGAGGTAAACAAAGTCAGAAAACTGACGTGATGCTCAACCCAAAATCCTATGTATTCGAGCGAAGACAAATGAGAGATAAGCTTATCCTGAGTTGGATGAGTCAGCTTTGCTTGTAGCCCAAGTCAAGGTGCTGCGTGTGTTTGAAATCTGACCGTTGGACACTGATACGTCTCCAACGTATCTGTAATTTTTGATTGTTCCATGATGTTATATTATCATTCTTGGATGTTTTATAATCAGTTTATAGTCATCTTATATCATTTTTTGGTACAAACCTATTGACATAGTGCCAAGTGCCAGTTGCTATTTTCTGCATGTATTTTACATCGTAGGAAATCAATACCAAAAGGAGTCCAAAGGCAGCGAAACTTTTTGTGGATTTTTTGGGACCAGAAGACATCCAGTGGGCCGGAGAAGCACCTAAGGGGTGCTCTGAGGGGAGCACAACCCACCAGGGCGCGCCAGGAGGCCCAGGCGCGCCCTGGTGGGTTGTGCCCACCTCGGGTGCCCCTTGAACCGCTTCTTTGCTTTATAAATACCCCAATATTCCAGAAACCCTAGGGGAGTCGACGAAACTCAATTCCAGCCGCCGCAGAGTCTAGAACCACCAGATCCAATCTAGACACCATCACGAAGGTGTTCACCACTTCCATTGGTGCCTCTCCGATGATGTGTGAGCAGTTCTTTGTAGACCTTCGGGTCTGTAGCTAGATGGCTTCCTCTCTCTCGTTTCATTCTCAATACAATGGTATCTTGGAGATCCATATGATGTAACTCTTTTTGCGGTGTGTTTGTTGGGATTGGATGAACTTTGAGTTTATGATCATATCTATCTTTTTATCCATGAAAGTTATTTGAGTTTCTTTGATCTCTTGGAGATCCATATGAGGTAACTCTTTTTGCGGTGTGTTTGTTGGATCGGATGAACTTTGAGCTTATGATCAGATCTATCGTTTTATCCATGAAAGTTATTTGAGTTTCTTTGATCTCTTATATGCATGATTGCTTATAGCCTTGTATTTCTTCTCCGATATTTGGGTTTTGTTTGGCCAACTTTATCTATTCATCTTGCAAAGGGAAGAGGTGCTTTGTAGTGGTTTCGATCTTACGATGCTTGATCCCAGTGACAGAAGGGGAACCGACACGTATGTATCGTTGCTACTAACGATAAAATGATGGGGTCTATTTCTACATAGATAGATCTTGTCTATATCATGTCATCGTTCTTATTGCATTACTCCGTTTCTCCATGAACTTAATACACTAGATGAAGGAAATATGCCCTAGAGGCAATAATAAAGTTGTTATTTATATTTCCTTATATCATGATAAATGTTTATTATTCATGCTAGAATTGTATTAACCGGAAACTTAGTACATGTGTGAATATATAGACAAACATAGTGTTACTAGTATGCCTCTACTTGACTAGCTCGTTAATCAAAGATGGTTAAGTTTCCTAGCCATAGACATGAGTTGTCATTTCATGAACGGGATCACATCATTAGAGAATGATGTGATTGACTTGACCCATCCTTTAGCTTAGCAGTATGATCGTTTAGTTTATTGATATTGCTTTCTTCATGACTTATACATGTTCCTATGACTATGAGATTATGCAACTCCCGAATACCGGAGGAACACTTAGTGTGCTATCAAACGTCACAACGTAACTGGGTGATTATAAAGATGCTCTACAGGCGTCTCCGATGGTGTTTGTTGAGTTGGCATAGATCGAGATTAGGATTTGTCACTCTGATTGTCGGAGAGGTATCTTTGGGCCCTCTCAGTAATGCACATCACTATAAGCCTTGCAAATAATGTGAATAATGAGTTAGTTGCAGTATTATGCACTATGGAACGAGTAAAGAGACTTGCCGGTAACGAGATTGAACTAAGTATAATGATACCAACGATCGAATCTCGGGCAAGTAACATACCGATGTGGTTATGCGGCTTGACCGGTAAAGATCTTCGTATAATATGTACGAACCAATATGAGCATCCAGGTTCCGCTATTGGTTATTGACCGGAGATGAGTCTCGGTCATGTCTACATAGTTCTCAAACCCGTAGGGTCCGCACGCTTAACGTTCGATGATGATCAGTATTATGAGTTTATGTGTTTTGATGTACCGAAGGTAGTTCGGAGTCCCGGATGAGATCACGGATATGACGAGGAGTCTCGAAATGGTCGAGACATAAAGATTGATATATTGAATGACTATATTCAGACACCGGAATGGTTCCAATGTGTATCGGGTATTTATCGGAGTACCGGGGGGGGGGGGGTTACCAGAACCCCCGGGGGGTTATTGGGCCTCATGGGCCTATTGGTGGAAGAGAGGAGGCAGGCCAAGGTAGGGCGCACGCCCCCTAGCCCAAACCGAATTGGACTAGGGGGGCCGGCCCCCCTTTCCTTCTCTCCTCCCTCACCTTCCCCCTTCTCCTTGTTGGACTAGGAAAGGGGGGACCGAATCCTACTTGGAGTAGGATTGCCCCCCCCTTGGTGCGCCTCCTCCCCTTGGCCGGCCTCCTCCTCCCTCCCCTTTTATATACATGGGAGGGGGGCACCCCAAAGGCACACCAAAGTTTCTCTTAGCCGTGTGCGGTGCCCCCCTCCACAGAAACACACCTCGGTCATATCGTTGCAGTGCTTAGGCGAAGCCCTGCGCCGGTAACTTCATCACCGTCACCACGCCGTCATGCTGACGAAACTCTCCCTTGGCCTCAGCTGGATCAAGAGTACGAGGGACGTCCTCGAGCTGTACGTGTGCAGCTCGAGGAGGTGCCGTGCGTTCGGTGCTTGATTGGTTGGATCACGAAGACATTCGACTACATCAATCGCGTTACTTAACGCTTCTGCTTTCGGTCTACGAGGGTACGTGGACACACTCTCCCCGCTCATTGCTATGCTTCTCCTAGATAGATCTTGCGTGATCGTAGGAATGTTTTTTAAATACTACGTTCCCCAACAGTGGCATCCGAGCCAGGTCTATGCGTAGATGTTATATGCACGAGTAGAACACAAAGAGTTGTGGGCGATAATTGTCATACTGCTTACCAGCATGTCATACTTTGATTCGGCGGTATTGTTGGATGAAGCGGCCTAGACCGACATTACATGACCGCATTCATGAGGCTGGTTCTACCGCCGTGCGTTGCACACAGGTGGCTAGTGGGTGTATATTTCTCCAACTTTAGTTGAATCGAGTGTGACTACGCCCGGTCCTTGTTGATGGTTAAAACAATAAACTTGATGAAAAATCATTGTGGTTTTGATGCATAGGTAAGAACGGTTCTTGCTAAAGCCCATAGCAGCCACGTAAAATTTGCAACAACAAAGTAGAGGACGTCTAACTTGTTTTTGCAGGGCTTGTTATGATGTGATATGGTCAAGACGTGATGATATATAAATTGTTGTATGATGTTTTGTAACAGTTATCGGCAACTGGCAAGAGCCATATGGTTGTCGCTTTATTGTATGAAATGCAATCACATGTAATTGCTTTACTTTATCACTAAGCAGTAGCGATAGTCATGGAAGCAATAGTTGGCGAGACGACAATGATGCTTCGATGGAGATCAAGGTGTCAAGCCGGTGACAATGGTGATCATGACGGTGCTTTCGAGATGGAGATCAAAGGCACAAGATGATGATGGCCATATCATATTACTTATATTGATTGCATGTGATGTTTATCCTTTATGCATCTTATTTTGCTTAGTACGGCGTTAGCATTATAAGATGATTTCTCACTAAATTTCAAGGTACAAGTGTTCTCCCTGAGTAAGCACCGTCGCGACAGTTCATCGTGCCGAGACACCACGTGATGATCATGTGTGATAAGCTCTACGTTCACATACAACGGGTGCAAGACAGTTTTGCACACGCAAAATACTCGTGTTAAACTTGACGAGCCTAGCATATGCAGATATGGCCTCGGAACACTGAGACCGAAAGGTCGAGCATGAATCATATAGTAGATATGATCAACATAGTGATGTTCACCGTTGAGAACTACTCCATCTCACGTGATGATCGGACATGGTTTAGTTGATATGGATCACGTGATCACTTAGATGATTAGAGGGATGTCTATCTAAGTGGGAGTTCTTAAGTAATATGATTAATCGAACTTTAATTTATCATGAACTTAGTACCTGATAGTATTTTGCATGTCTATGTTGTTGTAGATAAATGGCCCGTGCTACTGTTCCATTGAATTTTAATGCGTTCCCAGAGAAAGCTAAGGTGAAAGATGATGGTAGCAACTACACGGACTGGGTCCGTAACTTGAGGATTATCCTCATTTCTGCACAGAAGAATTGCGTCCTGGAAGCACCGCTAGGTGCCAAACCCGCTGCAGGAGCAATACCAGATGTTATGAACGTCTGGCAGAGCAAAGCTGATGACTACTCGATAGTTCAGTGTGCCATGCTTTACAGCTTAGAACCGGGACTTCAACGACGTTTTGAACGTCATGGAGCAGATGAGATGTTTCAGGAGTTGAAGTTAATATTTCAAGCAAATGCCTGGATTGAGAGATATGAAGTCTCCAATAAGTTCTACAGCTGCAAAATGGAGGAGAATAGTTCTACCAGTGAGCATATACTCAGAATATCTGGGTACCACAATCACTTGACTCAGCTGGGAGTTAATCTTCCGGTTGATAGTGTCATTGACAGAGTTCTTCAATCGTTGCCACCAAGCTACAAAAGCTTTCGTGATGAACTATAATATGCAAGGGTTGGATAAGACGATTCCCGAGCTCTTCGCAATGCTAAAGGCTGCGGAGGTAGAAATCAAGAAGGAGCATCAAGTGTTGATGGTCAACAAGACCACTAGTTTCAAGAAGAAGGGCAAAGGGAAGAAGGGGAACTTCAAGAAGAATGGCAAGCAAGGTGCTGCTCAAGTGAAGAAGCCCAAGTGTGGACCTAAGCCTGAGACTGAGTGCTTCTACTGCAAAGGGACTGGTCACTGGAAGCGGAACTACCCCAAGTATTTGGCGGATAAGAAGGATGGCAAAGTGAAAGGTATATTTGATATACATGTTATTGATGTGTACCTTACTAATGATCGTAGTAGCGCCTGGGTATTTGATAATGGTTCTATTGCTCACATTTGCAACTCGAAACAGGGGCTATGGATTAAACGAAGATTGGCTAAGGAGGAGGTGACGATGCGCGTGGAAAATGGTTCCAAAGTCGATGTGATCGCCGTCGGCACGCTACCTCTACATCTACCTTCAGGATTAGTTTTAGACCTGAAGAATTGTTATTTGGTGCCAGCGTTAAGCATGAACATTATATCTGGATCTTGTTTCATGCGAGACGGTTATTAATTTAAATCAGAGAATAATGGTTGTTCTATTTATATGAGTAATATCTTTTATGGTCATGCACCCTTGATGAGTGGCCTATTTTTATTGAATCTAGATAGTAGTGATACACATATTCATAGTATTGAAGCCAAAAGATATAATTTTAATAATGATAGTGCAACTTATTTGTGGCACTGCCGTTTAGGTCATATTGGTGTAAAGCGCATGAAGAAACTCCATGTTGATGGGATTTTGGAATCACTTGATTATGAATCACTTGATGCTTGCGAACCATGCCTTATGGGCAAGATGACTAAGATTCCGTTCTCCGGAACAATGGAGCGAGCAACAGACTTGTTGGAAATAATACATAATCATGTATGCGGTCCGATGAGTGTTGATGCTCGCGGCAGGTATCATTATTTTCTGACCTTCACAGATGATTTAAGCAGATATGGGTATATCTACTTGATGAAACATAAGTCTGAAACATTTGAAAAGTTCAAAGAATTTCAGAGTGAAGTGGAAAATCATCGTAACAAGAAAATAAAATTTCTACGATCTGATCGTGGAGAAGAATATTTGAGTTACGAGTTTGGTCTTCATTTGTAACAATGCGGAATAGTTTCGCAACTCACGCCACCTGGAACACCACAGCGTAATGGTGTGTCCGAATGTCGTAATCGAACTTTATTAGATATGGTGCGATCCATGATGTCTCTTACTGATTTATCGCTATCGTTTTGGGGTTATACTTTAGAGACGACTGCATTCACGTTAAATAGGGCACCATCAAAATCCGTTGAGACGACACCATATGAACTGTGGTTTGGCAAGAAACCCAAGTTGTCATTTCTTAAAGTTTGGGGTTGTGATGCTTATGTGAAAAAGCTTCAACCTAATAAGCTCGAACCCAAATCGGAGAAATGTGTCTTCATAGGATACCCAAAGGAGACTGTTGGGTACACCTTCTATCACAGATCCGAAGGCAAGATATTTGTTGCCAAGAATGGATCCTTTCTAGAGAAGGAGTTTCTCTCGAAAGAAGTGAGTGGAAGGAATGTAGAACTTTATGAGGTAATTGTACCTGCTCCCTTATTGGAAAGTAGTACATCACAGAAATCAGTTCCAGTGATTCCTACACCAATTAGTGAGGAAGCTTATGATGATGATAATGAAACTTCTGATCAAGTTACTACTGAACCTTTTAGGTCAACCAGAGTAAGATCCGCACCAGAGTGGTACAGTAATCCTGTTCTGGAAGTCATGTTACTTGACCATGACGAACCTACGAACTATGAGGAAGCGATGATGAGCCCAGATTCCGCGAAATGGCTTGAGGCCATGAAATCTGAGATGGGATCCATGTATGAGAACAAAGTGTGGACTTTGGTTGACTTGCCCGATGATCGGCAAGCCATAGAGAATAAATGGATGTTCAAGAAGAAGACCGACGCTGACGATAATGTTACTGTCTACAAAGCTCGACTTGTTGCGAAAGGTTTTCGACAAGTTCAAGGAGTTGACTACGATGAGACCTTCTCACCCATAGCGATGCTTAAGTCCGTCTGAATCATGTTAGCAATTGCCGCATTTTATGATTATGAAATTTGGCAAATGGATGTCAAAGCTGCAGTCCTTAATGGATATCTTAAAGGAGAGTTGTATATGATCGGAAATGATACTAAATTTCCGAATGGCATAAAAGGATACGTGAATAAGAATTTTTCAATGAAAGACCTCTGTGAAGCTGCTTATATATTGGGCATCAAGATCTATAGAGATAGATCAAGACGCTTAATTGGACTTTCACAAAGCACATACCTTGATAAAGTTTTGAAGAAGTTCAAAATGGATTAAGCAAAGAAAGGGTTCTTGCCTGTGTTACAAGGTGTGAAGTTGAGTCAGACTCAATGCCCGACCACTGCAGAAGATAGAGAGAAAATGAAAGTCATTCCCTATGCTTCAGCCATAGGTTCTATCATGTATGCAATGCTGTGTACCAGACCTGATGTGTGTCTTGCTATTAGTTTAGCAAGGAGGTACCAAAGTAATCCAGGAGTGGATCACTGGACATCAGTCAAGAACATCCTGAAATACCTGAAAAGGACTAAGGATATGTTTCTCGTTTATGGAGGTGACAAAGAGCTCGTCGTAAATTGTTACGTTGATGCATGCTTTGACACAGATCCGGTTGACTCTAAGTCACAAACCGGATACATATTTATATTAAATGGAGGAGCTGTAAGTTGGTGCAGTTCCTAGCAGAGCGTCGTGGCGGGATTTACGTGTGAAGCGGAGTACATAGCTGCTTCAGAAGTAGCAAATGAGGGAGTCTGGATGGAGTTCATATCCGATCTAGGTGTCATACCTAGTGCATCGGGTCCAATGAAATCTTTTGTGACAATACTGGTGCAATTGCCTTGGCAAAGGAATCCAGATTTCACAAGAGAACCAAGCACATCAAGAGACACTTGAATGCCATCCGCGATCAAGTCAAGGAGGGAGACATAGAGATTTGTAAGATACATACAGATCTGAATGTTGCAGACCCGTTGACTAAGCCTCTCTCACGAGCAAAACATGATCAACACCAAGACTCCATGGGTGTTAGAATCATTACTGTGTAATCTAGATTACTGACTCTAGTGCAAGTGGGAGACTGAAGGAAATATGCCCTAAAGGCAATAATAAAGTTGTTATTTATATTTCCTTATATCATGATCAATGTTTTTTATTCATGCTAGAATTGTATTAACAAGAAACTTAGTACATGTGTGAATACATAGACAAAAAGAGTGTCACTAGTATGCTTCTACTTGACTAGCTCGTTAATCAAAGATGGTTAAGTTTTCTAGCCATAGACATGAGTTGTCATTTGATGAACGGGATCACATCATTAGAGAATGATGTGATTGACTTGACCCATCCGTTAGCTTAGCACTATGATCATTTTGTTTATTGCTATTGCTATCTTCATGACTTATACATGTTCCTATGACTATGAGATTATGCAACTCCCGAATACCGGAGGAACACTTAGTGTGCTATCAAGCATCACAACATAACTGGGTGATTATAAAGATGCTCTACAGGTGTCTCCGATGGTGTTTGTTGAGTTGGCATAGATCGAGATTAGGATTTGTCACTCCGATTGTCGGAGAGGTATCTCTGGGCCCTCTCGGTAATGCACATCACTATAAGCCTTGCAAGTAATGTGACTAATGAGTTAGTTGCAGGATTATGCACTATGGAATGAGTAAAGAGACTTGCCGGTAACGAGATTGAACTAAGTATAATGATACCGACGATCGAATCTCGGGCAAGTAACATACCGATGACAAAGGGAACAATGTATGTTGTTATGTGGTTTGACCGCTAAAGATCTTCGTAGAATATGTAGGAACCAATATGAACATCCAGGTTCTGCTATTGGTTATTGACCGGAGATGAGTCTCGGTCATGTCTACATAGTTCTCGAACCCGTAGGGTCCGCACGCTTAACGTTCGATGACGCTCGGTATTATGAGTTTATGTGTTTTGATGTACCGAAGGTAGTTCAGAGTCCGGATGAGATCACGGACATGACGAGGAGTCTCGAAATGGTCGAGAGATAAAGATTGATATACTGGATGACTATATTCGGACACCGGAATGGTTCCAATGTGTATCGGGTATTTATCGGAGTACCGGGGGGTTACCGGAACCCCCCGGGGGTTACTGGAATCCCCTGGGGGGTTATTGGGCTTCATGGGCCTATTCGTGGAAGAGAGGAGGCAGGCCAAGGCAGGGCGCGCGCCCCCCTAGCCCAAACCGAATTGGACTAGGGGGGCCGGCCCCCCTTTCCTTCTCTCCTCCCTCACCTTCCCCCTTCTCATTGTTGGACTATGAAAGGGGGGAATCCTACTTTGAGTAGGATTGCCCCCCCTTGGTGCGCCTCCTCCCCTTGGCCGGCCTCCTCCTTCCTCCCCCTTTATATATGTCGGATGTGGGGTTCCGGCAAACCCTTAAGGTTCGAACACTGGGGTGCGCGCGAAGTCTTTCCCTCCTACCGATCTACGCCCTAGCTCGCTAAGATCTCGCGGACGAACTCGACGAACTCGCAACACAGAAAGACACGAGGTTTATACTGGTTCGGGCCACCGTTGTGGTGTAATACCCTACTCCAGTGTGGTGGTGCTGGATTGCCTCTAGAGCTGGTGATGAACAGTACAAGGGAAGAACAGCCTCCTGAGGTTGGGTGTTCTTGTGGCTAGGGTAGGCTCTTGATCGGGTTGGATCAAGCTAAGATCAGATGAGATCAGATCAGATCAAATCAGATGCCTCTACTTTGGTGGCTAGCTCTACTTATATAGGCCCTGGTCCTCTTCCCAAATATCAAGCGGGAAGGGAGCCAACAACGGCGGGCAAATTTGAAGGGGGACAACTAGTACAAGCTATCCTGACAAAAGTGGTCTTCGCCTGCGAAAAGCTCTGGTGGTGACGCCGTCTTGGGCTCCACGATGACCTCTGTCTTGCCGTCCTCCTGGTCTTGGTCTCATTGCACCAATATAGCAACCTTTGCCTGATGCCTCGGTACTCTTCGCCTGCGCTAGCCTCCTTAGCACCAAAGAGGAAATAAGGACGCTGGGCGCGCTGGCACCCGCCTGGCGCCCGCTTGGTGTCGTTCGTCATGGGTCACGTCACGAGAGCCTCGTGAGGTTTCGCCCCGCCTTGATATCTCTACTCCTCGTGAGCCTGCCTGGCTAGGATACTCCAGAGGAGGTCTTGCGTCGTCTGCCTCGCGAGGCTTGGACCCTCGCGATGGTCTTGGATGCCTTGTTGATGAAGATGGGCCGTACGACCTGCTTGCTTAGCCACGCCGTGGGCCGCAGGCAGGCAAGTTTGGGGACCCTCGTTCCCAGAACGCCGACAGTAGCCCCCGGGCCCAAGGTGCGCTCGGGCTTGGCTTCACGGCGAAGCCAAGGGTCAAGTTCGGAGCACCGCGGGACCCAAAAGCCCGCGGCCTCGGTTGACGCATGGCGGTTGATCGGACGTGGGCGTCTCCGCTTCCCCACACTACCTCGGCAACTGCTTGTCCTGACAAAAGGCTGGCGCGGGCAGATGTAGACTTCATTGCTTCTTCATCGCCTCACTCCAGATCCCCTTTCTCACTCTTCGCCGCCGCTACCTCCAGATCTGCTCCAGCCTTGCTCTGCATCTGCCGCCCATGGCGCCGCGCAAGGTCAAGACTTCCTCGGCACCGGCTTGGTACGAGCCCGCTCTTGAAGCGCCCACCATCACAGAGAAGAGCCTTGCCTCCGTGCGTCTACTGACAGCGGGGGAGAGCAATGAGTGGGGGAAGACGGAACTCCGGCTTCCTTCCGACGAGCCGGAGCCTGAGGGGAGCACCTTCTTCCCTTTCTTCTTGAGCAGCGTCGCCGTTGGGTTGGTCCCCCTTTCTCCGATTTCTTTTATGAAGTCCTCGACCACTACGGTCTGCAGGCGTTGCATATCCATCCCAACTCTGTCCTCCTCCTGTCCATCTTCGCCTACTACTGTGGGGCGTACCTAGGCGTGATGCCGTCTGTGGCGCTCCTGCGCCATTTCTTCTTCCTCCGCGTCAGCGAGACACACATCTCCGGGTGCGCTAATTTCGTCGCATGCGGCAAGGCCAACTCGATCTCGAGCACCGGGAAGAGGGCCGACAACATTCGATCCAAATGGGTCATGATGGACGCCAAGCATGCTGAACCGCGTCTGGCGTTGCCAACGGCGGCGCCCCCTTCCAACGGGGGGTGGCCCAAGGCGAAGCTTGTCGATGAGTGGGCACCGTCAGTGTTGGGGCAGATGATGACCGACTTGAAGCCGGGCAACGCGAGGGCGGCCAAGGTAATGCGGGCGTTGCTCCTGAGGGAGTTCTTGATGCCGCGGGTTGCCCCACTCCAGGCGCGCGCGCCCCCTCTAGGAGCTTGAAGAAGAGGAAAACAAGACCCGCCTGAGGCCGGGGGACCTGCCTGGCGATGAATTGGACGCCGTCCTGCGCCTCATAGTCGGGGACAACCAGGATTACCCGCCTAGCGCCTTCGTTCCCCTGTTCCAACGCAGGGACCGGGAGGAATTTGTCGCCTCCAGGCCGACTTTTGATGCGCGCGGGCTGGTGCCGCCGGCGCTCCCGGGAGCTCCTACGGCACAGAAACCGATGGAGGTGTCTTCTGGCGAGTCCCGCGGAGAGGGGGAAGAGGAGGTGGACTCGGAGAAGACTCTGGAAGAGGTGGGGGAGACTTCCCCTCTGAGCAAGGCCAAGATTCTCCGCGCCCTTCCTGATGATGCCGAGGCCGACGCCTACCAAGGGGAGAGGGAGCAACCTCTCGTCCCGACGAGAGGTAGGTCGTCACTGGTGGCCCGTGGTGCCACCTCCACCCCGACACCTCCTGGGGCTGGATCCGGTTCTGCCTCCGCACTGCCTGGCGCCGCCGGAGCCCGAACGCCTGCTCCTCAGGTCCCGAAGCTGTCAGGCTTCAAGCTCCCCAAGCGGAAGTATGTTGTGGTGGATCAGTAAGTGTCTTAAGCTTCGCCTTGTCCTTGTTTGTACTCGTCATTTCCTGACGCTCGCCCTTGGTCGATCAGGCCGACATCTTCCGCGAAGAAGAAGAAGGAGGACGCAGCGGCCGTGCCTCCCCCCGCAGAGAAAGGAGGCAGCAGCGCCCGAGTCTCCCCAGCCCGGTCGTCCTCGCGAGGCCAAGAGGAGCATCGCCGCGTGGAGTCAGCCCCCAGGGTCCCACTAGCTCCGGAGGTGCCGGCGCCTGGTGCGGCTGATGAGGTCCCAGCTGCTCCGGAGCCCGCGATCCCCCAGGCTCTGGTGATGATGTCGCCTCCTCCCGCTGCTGCACCTCCACTCCCAGGTTCTTCTGCTGCTGTTTCTCTGGAGCGTGCTCTTTCGAAGATGACCCAGCTGCAGGCGGATCTCCTGAGAGCGGACCCACGTCTTGTGGCCGGGCGCCTGGAGCTGGCCTCAGGCTGGCTCCAGTCCGACTTGGCTATTCGCGCGGCGCTGGGCCAGGCCGCCGCGGCTTCTGAGAAGGAGAAGCAGGGCGCCGCCAATGCCGCAGCCGATCGCGAGATGGCGCTGAAAGACGCCAAGGCCGCCCGCGACCGCTGCCGTGCACTTGAGGACGAGTTGCAGAGCCTGCGCGACCAGCGCGCCGAAGAAGCACGCCGCTGCCAAGCGAAGGAGGAGGAGGTGAAGGCCCGGGAGGACGCCGTGAAGAACCGCGATGCCGAGCTGGCGGAGTTGGAGAAGACGCAGGCCGCTGAGCGGAGCTGGTTGGAAGGGCTAGAGCAGAAGGCGAAGGCGAGGGAGGCCGATCTCGACGCCAAGGCGCGTGTCCTGGCCGAAGATCGCGCGGCCTTTGCCGACCTCGAGGAGAGGTCTCGCAAGGCGCTGAAGACGCTCTACGGGCACGGCCTGGAGAAGTCGCTGGCCACTGATGAGGACGGCCCTGCCCGGCTGCTTCCTCTCTTGGTGAAGGCGCTTGAGGAGGTCGTTGATGGCCTCGGTCCCATGGTGGAGGCAGAAGCTCGTGTCCTATCTTCGGCTACACTGACTCGTGTCTTCAGCCATCTACACCTTCGCGACCCCAGCGCGTGCCTTGACGAGCTGCTGGAGCCTGTTGCTGAAGATTAATGTGAGGCCGCCACCGCAGCCGTGCGAGGTCAGATGGAGGCCTTGCTGAAGAAGTACTGCGGCTTTGTCTCTGCTCCTCTGTCCGGCGACGCCGCCGATCCTGCGGCGGGTGGTGAAGGCGAGAACATCGTTGCCCACGGGGAAGCACCTTCCGCAGGCGATGGCGACGTCCAGGGGTGACCTGCAGCTGTTTCTCCCGTTTCGTTCCTGCAACATGTATCAGGCCTCGTGGAGGTGTTTAGACTTTTCGTTTGATGTCGTGAGGACAATGTGTTTGTAATATTTGCTTCGAGATTTTGCGATTTCCTTCCTATTTGCTTTGCGTTCTGCGTCGGCAAAGCCCGGCCCCGCGCATACCTCAACCGCCATTGGGCCGATAGGAGACCAGGACGGACCAAGGAGTGAGGGGCTATGTGACCAGTTAGGCTCCTGAGTCGCGATGCTCAGGAGTCCCCCTTGACGCGCAAACAACATATAGGGAGAGTTCGTGAGGATAGATTAATGTTCTACGTCGGCAGAGCTCGGCCCCGCGCATACCTCAACCGCCATTGGGCCGACCGGAGACCAGGACGGACCAAGGAGTGAGGGGCTACGTGACCATTTAGGCTCCTGAGTCGCGATGCTCAGGAGTCCCCCTTGACGTGCAAACAATTTCCATACCTGCCCTCGCCGAGGCCTCGGGAGGGGCGCGTGACGCCCAGGTCTGGGGGACCTGGTTGGGTGGCGTGCGCTTGGGCGTGACCCGAGCGCAGCCCCCGTGCCCAGCCCCCTCGTGCGGCTCTCCCGAGGGGAGGCGTTGTGGTGAGGCTGGGCGCTGAGCTCTGGGCTCCCTGAGGTTGGTACGACCGTGGGGCCGCCCTCAGTTGTTTATCACCAGCGCGGAGCATAGTGCTTCCGCTTGTGCACGGGCATAGCCGCTCCTCGGCAGTGTCGATAGCCAGCGCGGAGCATGGTGCTTCCACTTGGGCGTGGGATGTGGGCCCCCTCCGGGAGGAGCCCCCGGGGCGTGTACAGCCCCGCCCTGACACGTGGCTTGCACGGTAGGGCTGCGAGGTGTATCTGGGCACTCGTGAGCCAGCGCGGGACTCACGAGGCCCTACCTCAAGGCGGGTTGTGCCTGGTCTTGAGTCTTGGTGACTGTATGTTCCTGCAAGGCGGTTAGATGCAAGCACTCTACGTCCTCAGGTCCCGGCCCTCGAGCGAGCTCAGCCGCCGCTGGTATGCCAGGTCGCGATGCCGTGGTCAAGGCCAGGGGGTGAGGGCTGGAGAGCAGTAAGAGCTCCTGAGTCGCGATGCTCAGGAGCCCCCCTTTGAACGTGCAAGCGAATTGCATAGGATGAACAAACCCGTGGCGGGCGGCGATCGAGCAGGCGATAGCCATGAGCATATCAGCTTAGGTAAATGCAGGAAGATACATGCCACTGGGTCCGGCTCGAGCGGCTTGGGGATGATGCAGCCCGAGGGGCGCCCCCAGCAAGGTAAGCTAAAGACATAAGCAAAAGGGATACATGCCACAGGGACGGACCCATGTGGCATGGGAATAATGCAGCCCGAGGGGCGCTCCCAGCTAAACGAGCTTGGAAGATGTCACATGGTTCTGTAGACGAAGTAGGGTTGGTGCAGCTGAAGGCGTGCGTCGAAGAAATGACTCCTCATGAGCCACCGGGTCCCTGAGCCTCGGGAGCCTCTGGGGGCTCGGGAGGTTCCCTGAAGACCGTCTCCATCTCCTCCAGGACGGCGTGGTACCTGGCCTCCTGAGCCGCCAGGACACGCTGCAGGTCGCGTTGATAGGCTGACGGCACGCTCGGCAAGCCGAAGGGCATGCGAACGTAGCTATGTGGTGGGCCCTCGCAGCGGCCCACACGCGATGGCCAGAAGCGCTCCTGAGATGCGGCCCTATTGAGCCCTGGGACGTCGATGCAGACACGCAGCCCAGCATCCTCGCTAGGATGGGGAGCTTCGCCTCGTGAACGGCGGTCGCCGCGCATAGCTCTTGCGTCTTGCAGTTCCTGGGTGGTCTTGTTGATGAACTCCTGAGTGGTGGGCACTGCCTGCCCTGTGCTCTCCTGAGGAACATGTGCCGCGAAGCACGCTTCCAAGTGGTGCCCAAGCGCCTCCCTCGTGAGGTTGGCAAGGTCAGAGGCCATCCAGAAGAGAGCCCCCGAGCCCTGCCCGAGGAGGGCGCCGGGCGCACTTTCCTATGCGACGGAGGGACGCGCCCCTGGGACGGGCGCTGATCCTGATGAGGCCCCTGCCGCGACGCCATCCTCCTGAGGTCCTGCGCGGCACGACTTCTTCTTCTTGGGGATGGCCTCCGGAGGGCCTTCACTTCTGCTGTCGGGGTCGTCGATTGCTGCGGCTTGAAAGGCGCGCTCGAGGGAGCACACCGCATCCCTCTCTTCACACGGGACCGTGATGATTCCTCCGCTTCCCGGCATCTTGAGAACGTTGTAGGCGTGATGAGTGACTGCCATGAACTTGGCCAGGGCTGGATACCCGAGGATGGCATTGTACGGCAGGCGGATGTGCGCGACGTCGAAGTCGATGAGCTCGGTGCGGTGGTTCTTGCGCTCCCCGAAGGTGACCGGCAGGCGGACCTGCCCTATCGGTGTGGCGGAACCGTCGGTCACTCCTGAGAAAGGCTTGGTGGGCTGGAGCTGTTCATATGGCACTTGGAGGTTGTCGAACGTGTCGATGGACAGGATGTTGAGCCTTGCGCCACCGTCGATGAGGGTCTTGGTGACCTGCACATTGCTGATGACTGGGGAACACAGCATAGGGAGGGCGCCAGCGGTGGCTGCGCACTTGAGCTGATCCACCGAGTTGAAAGTGATGGCGCATTGGGACCACTTGAGCGGGCGCGTGGCCTCGAGCTTGGGGAGCACCGCATTCACCTCACCAGCGAACTCTTTGAAGATGCGCTGAGAGACTGGGGCCTGGGCGCCGCCCAAAATCCAGGCGATTGCACGCGGCTCCTAGAAGCCCCCAGCCCTCTCGTCCTGGTGGTGGTCGTCATTCCTTCTTGGTGGCGGCAGCGGGGGAAGACCGGTGTTGCCCTGGGGCGATCCTCACGAGGTGGGTCCCTCCAGGCGCCCTCGCGAGGTTGGTCCTACCAGCGGTCCTCACGAGGCCGGTCGCGCCACTCCTGGCGCGGGCCACGGTCATCCCAGTGTCCGCCTCCTCGTCCTCCTCCACGGCCGTAGCCCCGGTCGTTGCGCTCGGGGCGTCGACCGAAGCGTCCTTCCCGTATGGCTCTGAGCTCTTGGCAGTCGCTGGTGTTGTGGGTGTTCAGGTTGTGGAAGGCGCAGAACGGTCGGCCGTTCTTGGATGACTCGGGCTGATCTCTGCCCCGCTTGGTGTCGGGCTCCGCTGCGAGCACCACCGCCTCCTTGCGCTTCACGTCCTTGGCCTTGGCCTTCTTCTCCTCCGCTCCTGCAGCTGGCAGCTCGAGGAGAGAAAGGCGCCCCTCCTCAGCTCTTGCGCACTTGGTCGCCAGGTTGAACAGCTCCTGAGATGTGCAGAGCTCCTCGTGGATAGCGAGCTCTTCCTTCATCTTGACGTCGCGGACGCCGTCGGAAAACACGGAGATGATGGCCTCGTCCGTGACCTTGGGGATCTTGAGGCGGGTGTTGTTGAAGCGCTGGATGTACTTATGGAGGGTCTCTCCTGGTTGCTGCTTGACGCGGCATAGATCACCCGCGGCCGGTGGGCGGTCGCGAGTGCCCTGGAAGTTGGCGATGAAGCGGTTGCGCATCTCGTCCCAGGAGGAGATCGAGCCGTCCTGCAGGTTCAGGAGCCAGGAGCGAGCTCCATCCTTGAGAGCCATGGGAAACCAGTTCGCCATGACTTTTTCATCACCATTGGCCGCTTCGTTGCTCAGTTCATAGAGCTGCAGGAACTCCGTGGGGTCGGCGGTGCTGTCGTAGCGAGGAGGCAGATCCGGCTTGAACTTGCCTGGCCAGGCGACGCTACGCAGCTCGGGGGTGAAGGCGCGACAGCCGGCCGTGGTTGCCGGGGCCCGCTTCGGATGTGGAGCTTGGTCTTGATGAGGTCCGCGCTGCGCCGCTGCGGGCGGTGCGCGGTCTTGACAAGGTGGCGCGGGGAGCGCAGGTGCAGCTGCTCGCGGCCGCGGGATTTCTTGGCAGCTTCTCTCTTCGCGCGCGGGCACCGGGCGCGTCGGATCACGCCGCGGAGCCACGCGCCTTGGTGCCAAGGCACCGTCTTGGGGCAGAGGTGGTGGAGGCACGCCATGAGCCTCGTCGCCCATGGCTGGTTGAGGGGGAGGCAGAGAGAGGGACGGCGCCGGAGAGCCCCCTGCGGCGCGGACGAGCTCGGCGACGCGGTCGAGCCACTCCTCATAGAGGTCGTCGACGGGGCGGTAGCGCAGGAGTTCGTTCACCACGAGGAGCGCGGCCCGTGCCTCCATGGGAGCGCGGCGCGCGTGAGACGAAGAACCGGCAGGGGTCAGTGATGGAGTAGCGGTGCGGCCTTCCTGCCGCACCGAAGGATGCAGTGAGGACGACTGCTGCTCGTTCCCCGCCGGGCCGGTGGCAGTGTTGGCGGCGGGAGACGGAGAATGATGAGGTGGCCCGCCAACGGGAGCCGTCTGAGCGACGCGGGTGGTGAGGGCAGCCCGACACTCAGCTCGAGCACGACGAGCGTCCGCCATGGAGACGACGGAGCGACGAACTGATGGAAGGGAAGCTACGACGCACCCCTACCTGGCGCGCCAAATGTCGGATGTGGGGTTCCGGCAAACCCTTAAGGTTCGAACACTTGGGTGCGCGCGAAGTCTTTCCCTCCTACCGATCTACGCTCTAGCTCGCTAAGATCTCGCGGACTAACTCGATGAACTCGCAACACAGAAAGACACGAGGTTTATACTGGTTCGGGCCACCGTTGTGGTGTAATACCCTACTCCAGTGTGGTGATGGTGGATTTCCTCTAGGGCTGATGATGAACAGTACAAGGGAAGAACAGCCTCCTGAGGTTGAGGTGTTCTTGTGTCTAGGGTAGGCTCTTGATCAGGTGGGATCAAGCTAAGATCAGATGCCTCTACTTTGGTGGCTAGCTCTACTTATATAGGCTCTGGTCCTCTTCCCAAATATCGAGCGGGAAGGGAGCCAACAACGACGGGCAAATTTGAAGGGGGACAACTAGTACAAGCTATCCTGACAAAAGTGGTCTTCGCCTGCGAAAAGCTCTGGTGGTGACGCCGTCTTGGGCTCCACGATAACCTCCGTCTTGCCGTCCTCCTGGTCTTGGTCTCGTTGCACCAATATAGCAACCTTTGCCTGATGCCTCGGTACTCTTCGCCTGCGCTGGCCTCCTTAGCACCAAAGAGGAAATAAGGACGCTGCGCGCGCTGGCCGCTGGCCCGCCTGGTGTCGTTCGTCATGGCTCACGTCACGAGAGCCTCGTGAGGTTTTGCCCCACCTTGATATCTCCGCTCCTCGTGAGCCTGCCTGGCTAGGCTACTCCAGAAGAGGTCTTGCGTCGTCCGCCTCGCGAGGCTTGGACCCTCGCGAGGGTCTTGGATGCCTTGTTGATGAAGATGGGTCGTACGGCCTGCTTTCTTAGCCACGCCGTGGGCCGCAGGCAGGCAAGTCTGGGGACCCCCGTTCCCAGAACACCGACAATATACGTGGGAGGGTGGCACCCCGAAGGCACCCCAAAGTTTCTCTTAGCCGTGTGTGGTGCCCCTCCACAGAAACACACCTCAGTCATATCGTTGCAGTGCTTAGGCGAAGCCCTGCGCCGGTAACTTCATCATCACCGTCACCACGCCGTCGTGCTAACGAAAATCTCCCTCGGCCTCAGCTGGATCAAGAGTACGAGGGACGTCATCGAGCTGTACGTGTGCAGATCGCGGAGGTGCCGTGCGTTCGGTGCTTGATCGGTTGGATCGCGAAGACGTTCGACTACATCAACCGCGTTACTTAACGCTTCCGCTTTCGGTCTACGAGGGTACGTGGACACACTCTCCTCGCTCGTTGCTATGCTTCTCCTAGATAGATCTTGCGTGATCGTAGGAATTTTTTTTGAAATACTACGTTCCCCAACACTAGATGCATGCTGGATAGCGGTCGATGTGTGGAGTAATAGTAGTAGATGCAGGCAGGAGTCGGTCTACTAATCTTGGACGTGATGCCTATATAATGATCATTTCCTGGATATCGTCATGATTACTTGAAGTTCTATCAATTGCCCAACAGTAATTTGTTTACCCACTGTTTGCTATTTTTCTCGAGAGAAGCCACTAGTGAAACCTACGACCCCCGGGTCTCTTTCTTATATTAATTTCCTTTGCAATCTATTTTATTTGCCTTTTATTTTCAGATCTATTAAACACAAAAATACAAAAATACCTTGCTACAATTTATTCTTATTTATTTTATCTCGCGTTCCCGCGATCCAATCTTTCATATTTTTATCACGCCCGTTTGCCAATTTCTGGCGCCGCTACCCGAAAGGGATTGACAACCCCTTTTACACGTGGGGTTGTGAGTATTTGTTATTTGTGTGCAGGTGCTATTTACTTAGTGTTTCTTGGTTCTCCTAATGGTTCGATAACTTTGGTTTCATCACTGAGGGAAATACCTACCGCCGTTGTGCCGCATCATCCCTTCCTCTTTGGGGAAATACCGATGTAGCTTCAAGCCGCATCAAAAGGAATTTCTGGCGGCGTTGTCGGGGAGGATCTTCAACATCAACCAGGTTCCTAATCACAAATCTCATCTCCTCGCAATTTACATTTTTTGCCATTTGCCTCATGTTTTCCTCTCCCCCACTTCACAAAAATGTGCCGTTTTATTCACCCTCTTTTTCGTTCGTCGTTTTCTCGTCAGATCTATCCTTTGCTTGCAATCATGAGCGATTTCGGTGTGGCACCAACAGATGATGGCCTAACTCCTAAGATTGGATGTACGGGCAATCTGGATGCTAAAACTTTTATCTTGGGGCAAGGGAATGTTATGGGAAAAGAACATATCCAAGAATATTTCAATTGTGTTGGGAATCTAAGTCTTGATGATGCTCCTATACTTAAACTACTAGATCTTATGCGGATGCTATTTCAGCAGTAGTTCTAAAACTTGAAAGTAAATTTATCCGTACTCATCCTACTTTGCAAAGGTTGTTTTTTGAGCTTCCCGTTATAAAGAATCCTAGGGCTAAAAAGTTGGCCACCCTTGTCCTTATGAATGAATTTGATTACATAATACGGGAAGCTAGGGAAATCTTTGTTTTTTATGGTATGGATCGTGAAAAACCCGTGATAGATGAAATTCTTTACAATATTGATTATGCGCTAAGACACTTGCTTGGGGATAATAAAATCTTTGATGAGAATCTTAAAAAGGAAATCCCCGTTTTAGGTATAACCCAACAAGTTTTCAATAATGTTAATCAACATCACTCTTGGATTGTTGCTGGAAATCAAAGGGGGTATGATGAAAACCAACTTAGGAATGCTAAGGTCTCTATGGATAATATGTTTTATGTTGTCTTTACAAAACCTCATGACAAGAATACACCTAAGGAAATTAATAACAAAGATGACAAAACTTAGATCCTTGCTTTATGCCTAGCTAACGACGTAAAACTATAGCGCTAGTTGGGAGGCAACCCAATGAATAAAATTTATTTTTGATTTTTGCTTTCTGTTATTGAGTGTTTGCACAATTATGCTATTGTTATGATTGTGTTTTTTCTGTTTTAATTAGTGTTTGTGCCAAGTAAAGCCTTTAGGATCTTCCTGGGTGATAGTTGTTTGATCTTGCTGAAAAACAGAAACTTTTGATCTCACGAAAACAATCCTAATTTTTACTAGAGTGTGATAAAATACCAATTCTTTTTGCAGAAGATTAATATACAAATTGCTCAGGTCGTCCTAATTTTTGAGGATTTTTGGAGTTTCAGAAGTATTTGAAATAGTCAGATTGCTACAGACTGTTCTGTTTTGACAGATTTCTGTTTCTTTTGCGTTGTGTGCTTGTTTTGATGGCTCTATGGTTTTCTTTGATGAGTTTTTGTCATAGAAAAGTTGGAATACAGTAGATATAATGCAAAAACAAAATATGAATTGGTTTGCTACAGTACTTATAGTAGTGATTTGCTTTCTTATACTAACGGATCTCACGAAGTTTTTGTTGAGTTTTGTGTGATTGAAGTTTTCAAGTTTTGGGTTATCTTACGATGGATGAAGGAATAAGGAGTAAGAAGAGCCTAAGCTTGGGGATGCCCCGGCATCCCAAGCTACTATCCAAAAGAAAGCAAGCGACTAAGCTTGGGGATGCCCCGAGTGGCATCCCCTCTTTCTTCTAACGACCATAGCTATTTTACTCAAAGCTATATTTTTATTCGTCACATACTATGTATTTTGCTTGGAGCGTCTTGCATGATATGAGTCTTTGCTTGTTTTGTTTTGTGTTTTTAATCTTGATTCCTTGCTGGACACACCTATTTGAGAGAGCCAAAATTATGCCATGACTTGCTAGAATTGCTCTCTATGCTTCACTTAAATTTTTATGAGCTATGGACTTGCTCTAGTACTTCACTTATATCTTTTTGAGCACGTTGTGCTTTAGTATTTTTGAAGAAATGCTCTATTGCTTCACTTAGATTTATTGAGAGTTAGTAAAAATTTAAAGAAATTCTCTCTTGCTTCACTTAAATTATTTTGAAATAAAGAAATATTATGCTCATGATCTTCACTTATATTTGTTTGAGCTTATCAAAAGCAACACATGAAAATTAGTTCCAAAGTGATAGATATCCAAGAAGGATATAATAAAAACTTTCATGAAGATCATTGGACAAAATAAACTTGATTCTTAGTAATAGTTTTGAGATATGATGATGTGATATGTGCGTCATGTTGATGAGTAATTATGCTTTAGTAAGAATATTGGTCTTAAGGTTTGTGATTCCCTATGCAAGCACGAAGGTCAATAGTTATGCAATGAAATTATATCCAACTTGTGGTGCATTATTCGGTGTTAATTATGCTTAATTCTCGCTTATGAGATTATTCGTTTCTTGGTTGGTCGCTTCTCAATCTTTTGCTAGCCTTCATTTTGCACTAAGTATGATCACTACTTGTGCATCCAAAATCCTTTAAACCAGTTTTGCCACATGAGTCCACTATACCTACCTATATGCGGTATTATTTTGCCGTCCTAAGAAAATTTGTATGTGCCATCTCTAATATTTAAAATAAATTTCTCTTTTGTCTGCTCGTACCGCTCGCGAGGCGGTGAGGGGTGGCTAATATTTTCCATGCTAGATGTGTTATTCTCACGATGAGTGTTTATTCACTTGTCATTGCACGAGAGTAAGGCAAAGGTAATAGGGATGCCCAGTCCCGAAATGAAAAATGAATTTACTTTATGTTGTCAAATAATAAATTCCTTGGAAAGTGTTGCTATGGAAGGCACCCGTGGATACGGTTAGCCATGGAAAGTGAAAGTATGGTGGAAAAAGGAATAAACTTTAATTTCTGTTTGGGAACCGCCTATGATATATCTAGCATGGAAAGTGTTGAGAACTCTAAGTCGTTTTCGTTGGTGGGAAAAGTATGCCTCTCAAAAATGTTTTTATCTCTCAATTTTTGCTTTGAGCTCTGGCACCACTACAAATCCCTACTTCCCTCTGTGAAGGGCCTTTCTTTTACTTTATGCAATTTTTATTTTTGATTTGAGTCTCCATCTTCTCTTATAAAGCACCAACTAGGGGGCACTATGATCGTACTTGAGCATTGGGTGTAGTTAACATGCGAGTGTGTTTCATGAATGGATCCATGATTGAGCATGATGGGCTAGGGATAACTTATTTTAGCGTTGATATTTTGAAAGACATGGTTGCTTGTTGATATGCTTGACTATTTAAGTCTCATGTAAAAACTAGACTATTGCCTTGAACAATATAAAAGTCCAAATGTCCATGCTACAAAGGAAAGAATATGAGATGACATGTTAGGCATCATTCCACATCAAAAATTCTGTTTTTATCATTTACCTACTCGAGGATGAGCAGGAATTAAGCTTGGGGATGTTGATACGTCTCCAACGTATCTATAATTTTTGATTGTTCCATGATGTTATATTATCATTCTTGGATGTTTTATAATCATTTTATATCATTTTTTGGTACTAACCTATTGACATAGTAACAAGTGCCAGTTGATGTTTTCTGCATGTTTTTTACATCGCAGGAAATCAATACCAAACGGAGTCCAAATGCAGCGAAACTTTTTGTAGTTTTTTTGGGACCAGAAGACATCCAGTGGGCCGGAGAAGTGCCTGGGGGGGGGGTGCTCCGAGGGGAGCACAACTCACCAGGGCGCGCCAGGAGGCCCAGGCGCGCCCTGGTGGGTTGTGCCCACCTCGGGTGCCCCTGAACCGCCTCTTTGCTCTATAAATACCCCAATATTCCAGAAACCCTAGGGGAGTCGACGAAAATCAATTCCAGCTGCCGCAGAGTCCAGAACCACCAGATCCAATCTAGACACCATCACGGAGGGGTTCACCACTTCCATTGGTGCCTCTCCGATGATGCGTGAGTATTTCTTTGTAGACCTTCCAGTCCGTAGTTAGTAGCTAGATGGCTTCCTCTCTCTCTTTTGATTATCAATACAATGGTCTCTTGGAGATCCATATGATGTAACTCTTTTTGCGGTGTGTTTGTTTGGATAAGATGAAATTTGAGTTTATGATCAGATCTATATTTTTATCCATGAAAGTTATTTGAGTTTCTTTGATCTCTTGTATGCATGATTGCTTATAGCCTCGTATTTCTTCTCCGATATTTGAGTTTTGTTTGGCCAACTTGATCTATTTATCTTGCAATGGGAAGAGGTGCTTTGTAGTGGGTTCGATCTTATGGTGCTTGATCCCAGTGACAGAAGGGGAACCGACACGTATGTATCGTTGCTACTAAGGATAAAACGATGGGTTCTATTTCTACATAAATAGATCTTGTCTACATCATGTCATCGTTCTTATTGCATTATTCTGTTTCTCCATGAACTTAATACACTAGATGCATGCTGGATAGCGGTCGATGTGTGGAGTAATAGTAGTTGATGCAGGCAGGAGTCGGTCTACTAATCTTGGACGTGATGCCTATATAATGATCATTGCCTGGATATCATCATGATTATTTGAAGTTCTATCAATTGCCCAACAGTAATTTGTTTACCCACCGTTTGCTATTTTTCTCGAGAGAAGCCACTAGTGAAACCTACGCCCCCCCGGTCTCTTTCTTATATTAATTGCCTTTGCGATCTATTTTATTTGCCTTTTATTTTCAGATCTATTAAACCCAAAAATACAAAAATACCTTGCTGCAATTTATTCTTATTTATTTTATCTCGCGTTCCCGCGATCCAATCTATCATATTTTTATCACGTCCGTTTGCCAATTTCTGGCGCCGCTTTTACACGTCGGGTTGCGAGTATTTGTTATTCGTGTGCAAGTGTTGTTTATGTAGTGTTGCTTGGTTCTCCTACTAGTTCGATAACCTTGGTTTCATCACTGAGGGAAATACCTACCGGCGCTATGCTGCATCATCCCTTCCTCTTTGGGGAAATACCGACGTAGCTTCAAGCCGCATTAGACATGTGTCGGTTGTCCATTGACCCAGGGTCATTTTGGAAAAATCATGTCGGGTTGCCCTGGCTATAAATAGCCACCCCTTCCACCATAAATTTGTGGCTGCTTCGAGTTAGTGCATGGCTTTTGTCGTTTGAGAGCAACCCACCTCCAAAGCTTTTGAGAGAGAATCCTTGTGAGGACAAAACCCAAAGCACCCAGAGCCCAAAGAGTGCTTGGCATCACTGAAGTCTTTCTGTTCCGTGTGACCCGAAGACTTATTACACTTGATGGTTCTGATCTTCTATTCGGTTTGGCTTCGCATTCTGAGCATTGATACATCTCCAACGTATCTATAATTTATGAAGTATTCATGCCATGTTTACAACAATTTTATATGGTTTTGGTATGATTCGAACGGAACTAACTCGGAATGACGTTGTTTTCAGCAGAACTACCGTGGTGGTGTTTTTGTGCAGAAATAGAAGTTCTTGAAATTGGACAAAACTTTTTGACGATTTCTTTGGAAGAAAAGAAAATACCGGAGCAAAGAACCACTGGAGGGGGGCCTGCTTCCCACAAGGCACCAGGGCGCCCCACCCCCCTGGCGCGCCCTGGTGGGTAGTGGGCTCCCTGAGGCCCATCTTCGTGTGAAACCGACGCCAAAAATCCTATATATTTAGAAACCTCTGAAAGTTAACCAAGATTAGAAGTTTCGCCGCCGTAAGCCTCTGTAGCCACGAAAAACCAATCTAGACCCCGTTTGTGAGGAATTGGCACATATAATAGTTGGTTTGAAGTATTCATTCTCACAGACGACATTGAAACTAATCTAAAAGATATCTATATGTTTTGCATGGTAAATTGCAATGAGAATGCTTATGTTGCCAACTATAGAAAGATGGAAAAATCAATAGAATATAAAGGAATACTAATGAAAGGGTATATAATTCTACTTACCCTCCTATTGTCTCCCATGATGAAATAGGTGACGACAAGGAGCTCCCCATTCAACCAATCTCATCAATAAGAAGCTCGAAAAGACTAATTAAACCCAGACATGATGTGGTGAAGAAGAAGAAGAAAAGAAGAAAGAGTAGAGGTAAAAAGGTATCTCTCCCAAATAATGGTGCTCCTATTATTGTTCTGCCTCATGAAATGAATCAAAAATAATTGTGGAAGATGATGCACTTGATGATGATATTGCTTCTTTGTCTTATGGCACAATGTCCGAAAGAACTATTGATGATGATTTTGTTATGCCTATTGCTTGTTGTGATGATTATGATTGGGAAGATAATGATACTTCTTATAATCTTGAAAATCTTTTTGGCACCAACTTAGGAAATTATGATGATAATAATTGTTATACTATTGGTGCTATTCATACTATTAATGATGAGAGTGATTATGCTTATGATATGCCAAGCCACAAGCTTGGGGATGTTATGTTTGATGAGAATGACATGTTTGAGAATTTATTTGCTGCAATTAATGTTTATCCCAAGCTTGGGGATGATATGCTTAATGAAGATGATCTTTTAGCCCCCCTACTTTGAATAATCAAAATTCTTATGATGATTGCATGCCTCCTATTTATGATGATTGCAATATTTATGAAAGTGGGTTTGGAAGAGTGACAACTTTAGATAATATTCATACCACTATTTTGGAGGGTGTTGAATCTTATTATAATGATAAAAGTGGATTTGGAGAGGTCATGACTTTATTTACTAATGATTCCACTATTTTGGAAGAGGTTTCAGTTGACTATGATGAGAACAAAATTGCTACTTATGATGATTATTGTGATGTTCCCTATGTTATAAAAAGTAGTGATCATTATTGTCATAATTTTGATTATCCTTTTACTGAACATTACTCTTTTAATGTGGAAAAAATTTATAGTATTCGAGTTTCATATGATACTCCCACTTTTATGAATGAGAAGAAATTTTCTTATGTGGAGAGTAATAAAAAAATTAATGCTCGTGGATCACGAAAAGAATGCTTTATGTGATATTTATATTGATGAATCCATTCATGATTCTACTGAGAATTATTATGAGAGAGGAACTTATGATTCATGATGCTCTCGTTATGTTTCAATTCTTTACTTTTATGCGAGCATCATTGAAATCATCATGCCTAGCTAAAAAGGCATTAAATAAAAGCCCTTGTTGGGAGACAACCCAACATTTCTCCCTACTGTTTTTGTGTGTTCACATGATTAAGCTACTGTATAAATCATGTTTTATAACAATTGTTTCAATAAAGTGCCAAGTAAAGCCTTTGGGATAGTGTGGATGATAGTTGACTTGATTATGTGCAAAAACAGAAACTTTTGCGCCCAGTCCAGGAATTTCTAAAATTCACTGGAACGTGCTTTTGCTCTGAAGTTTTTACAGACGATTGATATACAAATTACCTATTTTTTCCTAATTTTACAGAATTTTAGAGTTGCAAAAGTATGGTCATTGTTCAGATCATTACATGTTTGTTCTATTTTTGATAGATTCTGTTTTCAATGCATACTTTGCTTGTTTTAGTGTTTCCATAGCTTATATTAAGTGACAGAAATTGTGGAAATGACAAGGTACAATAGGCCTTATGTGGAAACAACTATGAATCTTGTCTTTGACAGTACCCAAGTGAATGGTTTGTTTCTTTATCATACTAACCTATCTCACGAAGTTTCGTTAAGTTTTGTGTGATTGAAGTTTTGGGTGAGATATCGATATGAGGAGAATAAGGAGTGACAAGACCCTAAGCTTGGGGATGCCCAAGGCACCCCAAGGTAATATTGAAGGAATATCCAAGCAACTAAGCTTGGGGATGCCCCGGAAGGCATCCCTCTTTCGCCTCCAACATTATCGGTAACCTCACTTGGAGCTATATTTTCATTCATCACATGATATGAGCTTTGCCTGGAGCAACATTTTATTTTATTAGGATTTGCTTGTTGTTATTTAGAATAATTTTTTGCATATCTTACTTCAATTAAAGTGTCAAGTATAGCCTTTACCATTCTTATTTTGCAAGTCTGTATCTGGCTGTTTGAAAACAGAAAGTTGCACGCTAGTGCATGAATTCTTGAGAAAAGTCAGAATGTTGATAAAATATTAAAACTTTTTGCAAAATAAGATAAGACAAATTTTCTACAGTGTGGCAAATTTTCAGAATTTATGGATCTAAAGAAGTATGAATCTTCTTGCATCCTTTACAAACTTTCCTATTTTGATAGATTGTTGTTATGTTTGCATTGTATGCATATGTTTGCTTGTTTAATGATTCTATTTGAGGATAGGAGGATTAAATATGCAGAGGCATTTAGTATGCAATGTTAAACTATAATTTTAGTGATTTGTTACAGTAGAGAATGATAAGGTGTTGCATTGGTTTATACTAACGTATCTCACGAGTTCTTGTTGAGTTTTGTGTGGATGAAGTTTTCGAGATATAGGGAAACCGTGATATAAAAGGACTTAAGGAGACATAAAAGCTCAAGCTTGGGGATCCCGAGGGCATCCCAAGATAGTATTTCAAGAAGTCTCAAGCATCTAAGCTTGGGGATGTCCCGGTAGGCATCCCACCTTTCTTCATCAAGAATTATCGGTTAGTATCGGTTGAGCCTAAGTTTTTGCTTCTCCACATGAGTTGTGTTATTCTTGGAATTTCATTTTATTTTGTTTTGCTTGATGTTTTAATAAAATACTTAGATCTGGAAGTTTCTAAATAAGAGAGAGTCCTCAAATAGCTACTCATTTACTTAACTACTCGCTTGATCTTCACTTACATATTTTTGAAGTAATTTGCCTTTACTCTTGTGCTTCACTTGTATCCTATGAGTAAATTGTTGAATAAATTGAATATCATGAAATTGAAATCATATGTTCATATCATGACTAGTAGTAGCTTCATGATACGTCTCCGCCGTATCTACTTTTCCAAACTCTTTTGCCCTTGTTTTGGACTCTAACTTGCATGATTTGAATGGAACTAATCCGGACAAACGTTGTTTTCAGCAGAATTGCCATGGCGTTATTTTTGTGCAGAATAAAAAGTTTTCGGAATGACCTGAAACTTCACGGAGCCATGTTTTGGAATTAATAAAAAATATTGGCGAAAGAATCAGCAGCAAGGGGCCCACACACTAGCCACAAGGGTGGGGGCGCGGCCTCCGACCTTGTGGGCCCCCTGGACCTCCACCGACCTTAACTCCAACTCCATATATTAACTTTTGGGGAGAAAAAAATCAAGGAGAAGGACTCATCGGGTTTTACGATACGGAGCCGCCGCTAAGCCCTGTTCTTCCTCGGGAGGGCAGATCTAGAGTCCGTTCGAGGCTCCAGAGAGGGGAATCAGTCGCCATCGTCATCATCAACCATCCTCCATCACGAATTTCATGATGCTCACCGCCGTGCATGAGTAATTTCATCATAGGCTTGCTGGACCGTGATGGGTTGGATGAGAATTACCATGTAATCGAGTTAGTTTTGTTAGGGTTTGATCCCTAGTATCCACTATGTTCTAAGATTAATGTTGCTATGATTTTGCTATGCTTAATACTTGTCACTAGGTCCCGAGTGCCATGATTTCAGATCTGAACCCTTTATGTTTTCATGAATATATTTGTGTTCTTGATCCTATCTTGCAAGTTATAGTCACCTACTACGTGTTATGACCCGGCAATCCCGGAGTGACAATAGTCGGGACCAATCCCGGTAATGACCGTAGTTTGAGGAGTTCATGTATTCACTAATGCTATTGCTTTGGTTTGGTACTCTATTAAAAGGGGGCCTTAATATCCCTTAGTTTCCAATAGGACCCCTCTGCCACGGGAGGGTAGGACAAAAGATGTCATGCAAGTTCTTTTCCATAAGCACGTATGACTATATTCGGAATACATGCCTACATTATATTGATGAACTGGTGCTAGTTCTGTGTCACCCTATGTTATAACCGTTGCATGATGAATGCCATACGACATAATTATCCATCATTGATCCATTGCCTACGAGCTTTTCACATATTGATCTTTGCTAAGTTACTTTTCCGTTGCCACTATTATGATTGCTACAATACTACTACTGTTACTTTTGCCACTGTTACCGTTAATTCCATACTACTTTGCTAGTTAATACTTTGCTGCAGATATTAAGTCTTTCAGGTGTGGTTGAATTGACAACCCAGCTGCTAATACTCAAGAATATTCTTTGGCTCCCCTTGTGTCGAATCAATAAATTTTGGTTGAATACTCTACCCTCGAAAACCGTTGCGATCCCCTATATGTTTTGTTCGATATTCATTCAGGCAGGTACTTCGTTTTGCCTGCGGACATTCATGCATACCGAGAGGGGACACGATCCCCACCTCCTGAGCTAGAGCCATCACTTGATCCATATCAGGAGTCTATTTATTAGTGGGAGCCACAGGAGCTAGCTAACTTAGGCCAAAAGCCTAAACTTGGGGGAGTACGTATTTCTCACCGACATTACATTCATGTTCACAGACGCATTCTAGTTGTCGGTGCTCATAATTTTTCATTGTAATATCCATGTTAGTTTATTTCTTTTTCTCGCTTTCTTCTTGTGTGTTTGAAAAACCTTAAGAAAAACAAAAAAAGGTTGTAGTTAGTTTACTTTCTATGCATGCTTAGTTTTAGAATTATAAGAAAACCCAAAAAGATTTCCTATTCTTATTTTGCTTGTTGGGAGTTTTCCCGTGTAAATAGTTTTTCTCATTCTTGTTTTACCTTCTTCAGAAAAACAAAAACTCCAAAAATATTTCAGTGTGTTTCTTTGAAATTCTTTTCTTTTCTTTGGGGGTCGAGCGGAGAAGACCACGATGAACATGTTGAGTGGCTCTCATATGCATTATTGTTGATCTAACAAAGAGCCCATATTACCTTGTCTTCTCCTTTGAATAAATGTTTGCAGATTCCATCTTAGTCCAATGCACGTGCACTATTATTATTATCCACACCGTTCGGTCGTGCAAGTGGAAGGCAATAATGACGATATATGATGAACTAATTGAGATGAGGAAAAGCTGGTATGAACTCGGCCTATCTTGGTTTTGTAAATATGATTAGTTCATCGTTCCTGATTCAGCCTATTATGAATGAAACATGTTTGCAATGACAATTAGAGATTATAGTTACTCATGACATGCTTAATTAGCTAGGAGTTTATAATGGTTTACCTTGCGTGCCAACATGGAAATTAAAATGGTTGTGATGTAGTATGATAGGATGGTATCCTCCTTTGAATGATTCGAGTGGCTTGACTTGGCACATGTTCACGCATGTAGTTGAAACAAAATCAACATAGCCTCTACGATATTTATGTTCATGGTGATTTATATCCTAGTCATGCTTGCACTCAATGTTGGTTAATCTCAATGCATGTTTATGACTGTTGTCGCTCTCTAGTTGGTCGCTTCCCAGTCTTTTTCTAGCCTTCACTTGTACTAAGCGGGAATACTGCTCGTGCATCCACTTCCATAAACCCAAAGTTGTTCCATATGAGTCCACCATACCTTCCTATATGCGGTATTTACCTGCCGTTCCAAGTAAATTTGCATGTGCCAAGCTCTAAACCTTCAAACAATAATCTGGTTTGTATGCTCGAATAGCACATGTACCTACTAGAGCTGTCAGTATTTTCCATGCTAGGTGGGTCATTCTCACGATGAGTGGACTCCGTTCATCATTCACGAGAAAATGGCTGGTAACCGGGATGCCCAGTCCCTTGCTCAAAGCAAATCAAATCAAAATAATTGCAAACAAAACTCCCCCAGGACTATGGTTAGTTGGACGGTACCTGTTGTTTCGGACCAGCCGTGGTGTGTGCTTGTTGGTGGTGGGGGAGTATAAACTTTACCATTCTGTTTGGGAACCACCTACAATGTATGTAGCATGGAAGATACCGAGATCTCTTAGTTGTTATATTGACAATGAAAGCATGCCGCTCAAAATATTATTCAATCTCTATTTTAAAACCCGAGCTCTGGCACCTCTGCAAATCCCTGCTTCCCTCTGCGAAGGGCCTATCTATTTACTTTTATTGCTGAGTCATCATCCTCTTATAAAAAGCACCAGTTAGAGAGCACCACTGTCATTTGTATGCATTGTTATTAATTTATATTGAGCATGACTGTGACTGGATCTCTTTTGCCATGAATTACAATGTCTAGTCAGTCCTTGATCTTCAGGGGTGCTCTGCATTTATGTTTTGTGGTCTCAGAAAGGGCTAGCGAGATACCATCTTGTTATATCATGTCATGATTCTTTTGAGGAAGTGTTGCCATCCGAGATTTATTATTACTGCTCGCTAGTTGATTATGCCATTGATATGAGTAAATGTGAGACCTAAAAGTTATTGTGAATATGGTTAGTTCATAATCTTTGCTGAAAACTTGAATACCGACTTTAAATATTTGCAACAACAAGATCAAACAGAGTTTGTAAAAGTTTTTCTTTATCACTTTCAGTTTGTCAACTGAATTGCTTGTGTACAAGAAAAGGTTTAAGCTTGGGGGAGTTGATGCGCCTCCGTCGTATCTACTTTTCCAAACTCATTTGCCCTTGTTTTGGACTCTAACTTGCATGATTTGAATGGAACTAATCTGGTCTGACGCTATTTTCAACAGAATTGCCATGGTGTTATTTTTGTGCAGAATAAAAAGTTCTCGGAATGACCTGAAATTTCACGGAGCCAAGTTTTGGAATTAATAAAAAATATTGGCGAAAGAATCAGCAGCAAGGGGCCCACACCCTAGCCACAAGGGTGGGGGCGCGCCCACCCCCTGGGGCGCACTGTCCGAACTTGTGGGGCCCCTGGACCTCCACCGGCCTCAACTCCAACTCCATATATTCACATTTGGGGAGAAAAAATCAAGGAGAAGGATTCATCGCATTTTATGAAACGGAGCAACCACCAAGCCCTGTTCTTCCTCGGGAGGGCAGATCTCGAGTCCGTTCGGGGCTCCGGAGAGGGGAGTCCGTCGCCATCGTCATCACCAACCATCCTCCATCACCAATTTCATGATGCTCACCACCGTGCATGAGTAATTCCATCGTAGGCTTGCTGGACCATGATGGGTTGGATGAGATTTACCATGTAATCGAGTTATTTTTGTTAGGGTTTGATCCCTAGTATCCACTATGTTCTAAGATTGATGTTGTTATGATTTTGCTATGCTTAATGCTTGTCACTAGGGCCCGAGTGCCATGATTTCAGATCAGAACCCTTTATGTTTTCATGAATATATTTGGGTTCTTGATCCTATCTTGCAAGTTATAGTCATCTACTATGTGTTATGATCCGGCAACCTTAGAGTAAGAATAGTCGGACCACTCCCGGTGATGACCGTAGTTTGAGGAGGTCATGTATTCACTAAGTGCTAATGCTTTGGTCTGGTACTCTATTAAAAGGAGGCCTTAATATCCATTAGTTTACAATAGGACCCCACTGCCACGGGAGGGTAGGACAAAAGATGTCATGCGAGTTCTTTTCCATAAGCACGTATGGCTATATTCGGAATACATGCCTACAATATATTGATGAATTGGAGCTAGTTCTGTGTCACCCTATGTTATAACAGTTGCATGATGAATGCCATCCGACATAATTATCCATCATTGATCCATTGCCTACGAGCTTTTCACATATTGATCTTTGCTAAGTTACTTTTCCGTTGCCACTATTACGATTGCTACAATACTACTACTGTTACTTTTGCCACTATTACCGTTAATTCCATACTACTTTGCTAGTAAATACTTTGCTGCAGATATTAAGTCTTTCAGGTGTGGTTGAATTGACAACCCAGCTGCTAATACTCAAGAATATTCTTTGGCTCCCCTTGTGTCGAATCAGTAAATTTTGGTTGAATACTCTACCCTCGAAAACTGTTGCGATCCCCTATACTTGTGCTAGTGTTTCCACGATTCCAAAAACTTTGTGTGATGTGCTAGGTTTCCGTGAATTTGATGATTGTTCTTTAAATTTGCACCTTGCGGATTCCACCATTAAGAAACCTATGAGAAGGGTTAATGATGTTCTTATTGTTGCAAATAGGAATTATGTGCCCGTAGATTTCATTGTTCTTGACATAGATTGCAATCCTTCATGTCCTATTATTCTTGGTAGACCTTTCCTTAGAACGATTGGTGCAATTAGATATGAAAGAAGGAAATATTAGATTCCAATTTCAATTAAGGAAAGGCATGGAACACTTTCCTAGGAAGAAAATTAAATTGCCTTATGAATCTATTATGAGATCCACTTATGGATTGCATACCAAAGATGACAATACCTAGATCTATTATTGTTTTTATGCCTAGCTAGGGGCGTTAAACGATAGCGCTTGTTGGGAGGCAACCCAATTTTATTTTTGTTTCTTACTTTTTGTTCCTGTTTAGTAATAAATAATTCATCTAGCCTCTGTTTAGATGTGTTTTTATGTTTTAATTAGTGTTTGTGCCAAGTAAAACCTTTGGGAAGACTTGGGTGAAGTATTTAGGATCTTGCTGTAAAAAACAGAAACTTTAGCGCTCACGAGACTAGCTTCCATTTTTTACTGGAGAGTGCTTTCAGGTTGAATCTTTTTTCGGATGATTAATATACAAATTACTCACGTCCACCAATTTATTTCGGAATTTTTGGAGTTACACAAGTATACGTTTGATACAGATTACAACAGACTGTTCTGTTTTTGACAGATTCTGTTTTTCGTGTGTTGTTTGCTTATTTTAATGAATCTATGGCTAGTATCGGGGGTACGAACCATGGAGAAGTTGGAATATAGTAGGTTTAACACCAATATAAATAAAGAATGAGTTCATTACAGTACCTTAAGGTGGTGGTTTGTTTTCTTACACTAACAGAGCTCATGAGATTTTCTGTTGAGTTTTGTGTTGTGAAGTTTTCAAGTTTTGGGTAAAGATTTGATGGATTATGTTGGTGAGAACGACACCTATGGGATCACTAGGATCTCTTCTACGGTTGGCGGGTGCGGGGTTGTGCAAAGAGCAGGTCTAGGAGCCAGCACAAAGATGGTTTACCCAGGTTCGGGCCGCGAGGATGCGTAAAACCCTAGTCCTGCTTTGGTGTATGTATTTGAGTGTTCTTGAACTAGCTACGGTGCGTGTCTAGCCCAAAAGATCCGAATCCCTCTCCTGGTCGCCTCGGGCCTCCTTTTATAGGCAAAAGGGGTTGCCACAGTGGCACACGGGAGGTGGAAAGGTGTACAGTACACAAGCTTATCGCCTCTCATTACGGGACAAGACGCATTCAATGCGCCCCCTTAGGTGTCCCGTTCCTTCACTGGGGATAACAATGGGGCCCGTCCCGTCCATCGCCGCCTCGCCTTGCTCCGACACGCATCCAGACCAGCGATGCATGCAGCGCCATGTAAGCTGGCACGCTGCTGAGATGGCGTGGTGGTAGGGTCTTCACGAAGATTTGCATGCCACCACGTAGGTGCTTGCTGAGCTGGCCTGGAAGCTGCCTGTCGCCACGCAGGTGCCTGCCCAGCTGGTCGGGCTGGCAGCTGCATGAGAACAGCGGTGGAGCCTTGGCAGACGCGGGCCTGGCTGCGGCCCCGTAGGTGTCTTCGGCAAGGGCCTTGCCGGGGCCCCGACAAGGGTCTTGCCGTGGCGTCGTGGTCGTCCCCAGCAAGAGTCTTGCCGGGGGTCTCGTGGATTTCCTCGGCTAGGATCCTGCCGGGGATCGTCGTCTTCTGGTCCTCATCTGGTCTTGTGTGTTTAAGATCTTGACAAAGATCTGCATGCCACCACAGAGGTGCCTCCCAAGCCTTGGTTCCAATGTGGTTGTTGGTGGTGTTGGGACCCTTGGGCTCAAGGGTGGAGTGCTCTACTGGCGTTGGGCAAGTTGCCCCAGCAAGGTTCTTGCCGGGGCTGCAGAGGCCGCTCCAGCAAGGGCCTTGCCGGGGGAGTCCGCCTCGCCCTCTGGCTCTTCATGTTTCTGGTCTTGGCGTTGCTTTGGTTGCCTTGTGATCCGGCTTCCCTCTTCTACCCTACTTAGTGTGGCCGTGGGCGTGGCTCCGACTGCTCATGCACAAGTAAAGGGTTAAAAAGGAGTGCCCCTACTTTTGTACACCGACAGATTATGGACCAAGGTGTGGCAAGATCCTAAGCTTGGGGATGCCCAAGGCACCCCAAGGTAAAATTCAAGGACAACCAAAAGCCTAAGCTTGGGGTTGCCCCGGAAGGCATCCCCTCTTTCGTCTTCATCTATCGGTAACTTTACTTGAGGCTATATTTTTATTCACCACATGATATGTGTTTTGCTTGGAGCGTCTTGTATGATTTGAGTCTTTGCTTTTTAGTTTACCACAATCATCCTTGCTGTACACACCTTTTGGGGGAGACACACATGAATCAGAATTTATTAGAATACTCTATGTGCTTCACTTATATCTTTTGAGCTAGATAATTTTGGTCTAGTGCTTCACTTATACCTTTTTAGAGCACGGTGGTGGTTTTATTTTGTAGAAATTATTGATCTCTCATGATTCACTTATATTATTTTGGGAGTCCTTTAGAACATCATGGTAATTTGCTTTGGCTATAAAATTAGTCCTAATATGATAGGCATCCAAGATGGGTATAATAAAAACTTTCATATAGAGTGCATTGAATACTATGAGAAGTTTGATACTTGATGATTGTTTTGAGATATGAAGATCGTAATATTAGAGTCATGCTAGTTGAGTAGTTGTGAATTTGAGAAATACTTGTGTTAGAGTTTGCAAGTCCCGTAGCATGCACGTATGGTAAACGTTGTGTGGCAAATTCGAAGCATGAGGTGTTTCTTTTATTGTCTTCCTTATGAGTGGCGGTCGGGGACGAGCGATGGTCTTTTCCTACCAATATATCCCCCTAGGAGAAAGCGCGTAGTGCTTGGTGTTTGATGACTTGTAGATTTTTACAATAAGTATGTGAGTTCTTTACGAGTAATGTTGAGTCCATGGATTATACGCACTCTCACCTTTCCATCATTGCTAGCCTCTTCGGTACCGTGCATTGCCCTTTCTCACCTTGAGAGTTGGTGCAAACTTCGCCGGTGCATCCAAACCCCGTGATATGATACACTCTATCACACATAAACCTCCTTATATCTTCCTCAAAACAGCCACCATACCTACCTATTATGGCATTTCCATAGCCATTCTGAGATATATTGCCATGTAACTTTCCACCGTTCCGTTTATTATGACACGTTTCATCATTGTCATATAGCCTTGCATGATCATGTAGTTGACATCGTATTTGTGGCAAGAACACCATGCATAATTTTTCATGCATGTCACTCTTGATTCATTGCCCATCCCGGTACACCGCCGGAGGCACTCATATAGAATCATATTTTGTTCTAGTATCGAGTTGTAATCATTGAGTTGTAATTAAATATAAGTTTGATGATCATCATTAATAGAGCATTGTCCCATGAGAAAAAAGAAAGGACTAATAAAAAAGGCCAAAAAAAGGAGAACGGCTAAATAAATAAATAAATAAATAAATAAAAGAAGGGACAATGCTACTATCCTTTTTTCCACACTTGTGCTTCAAAGTAGCACCATGATCTTTATGATAGGGAGTCTCTTATTTTGTCACTTTCATATAATAGTGGGAATTTTTCATTATAGAACTTGGCTTGTATATTCCAACGATGGGCTTCCTCAAATGCCCTAGGTCTTCGTGAGCAAACAAGTTGGATGCACACCCACTTAGTTTCTTTTGTTGAGCTTTCATACATGTATAGCTCTAGTGCATCCGTTGCATGGCAATCCCTACTCCTTGCATTGACATCAATTGATGGGCATCTCCCTAGCCCGTTGATTAGCCGCGTCAATGTGAGAGTTTCTCCTTTTTTGTCTTCTCCACACAACCCCCATCATTATATTCTATTCCACCCATAGTGCCATGTCCATGGCTCACGCTCATGTATTGCGTGAAAGTTGAAAAAGTTTGGGAATACTAAAGTATGAAACAATTGCTTGGCTTGTCATCGGGGTTGTGCATGATGAGAGCAATTTGTGTGACGAAAATGAAGCATAGCCAAACTATATGATTTTGCAGGGATAAGCTTTCTTTGGCCATGTTATTTTGAGAAGACATGATTGCTTAGTTACTATGCTTGAAGTATTATTATTTTTATGTCAATATTAAACTTTTGTCTCGAATCTTTCGGATCTGAACATTCATGCCACAATAAAGATAATTACATTGAAAATTATGTTGGGTAGAATTCCACATCAAATTTTTTGTTTTTATCATTTACCTACTCGAGGACGAGCATGAATTACGCTTGGGGATGCTTGATACGTCTCCAACGTATCTATGATTTTTGATTGTTCCATGCTATTATATTATCTGTTTTGGATGTTTAATGGGCTTTAATATACCTTTTTATATTATTTTTTTGGACTAACCTATTAACCAAAGTCCTAGTGCAAATTGCTGTTTTTTGCCTATTTCAGTGTTTCGCAGAAAAGGAATATCAAACAGAATCCAAGCGGAATGAAACCTTCGCGAGGATCTTTTTTGGAACAAACACAATCCAGGAGACTTGGAGTGGATGTCAAGGAAGGAGCGAGGAAGCCACGAGGCAGGAGGGCGCGCCCCCCACCCTCGTGGGCCCCTCGCAGCTCCACCGACCTACTTCTTTCGCCTATATATACTCTTATACCCTGAAACCTTCGGGGAGAGCCACGAAACCTATTTTCCACGGCCGCAACCTTCTGTACCTGTGAGATCCCATCTTGGGACCTTTTCCGGCGCTCCGCCGGAGGGGGATTCGATCATGGAGGGCTTCTACATCAACACCATAGCCTCTCCGATGATGTGTGAGTAGTTTACCACAGACCTTCGGGTCCATAGTTATTAGCTAGATGGCTTCTTATCTCTCTTTGGATCTCAATACAAAGTACTCCTCGATCTTCTTGGAGATCTATTCGATGTAACTCTTTTTGCGGTGTGTTTGCCGAGATCCGATGAATTGTGGGTTTATGAACTTGATTATCTATGAATATTATTTGATTCTTCTCTGAATTCTTATATGCATGATTTGATATCTTTGCAAGTCTCTTCGAATTATCGGTTTAGTTTGGCCTACTAGATTGATCTTTCTTGCAATGGGATAAGTGCTTAGCTTTGGGTTCAATCTTGCGGTGTCCTTTCCCAGTGACAGCAGGGGCAGCAAGGCACGTATTGTATTGTTGCCATCGAGGATAGTTTATATCATATTGCTTGAGTTTATCCCTCTATATCATGTCATCTTGCCTAATGCGTTACTCCGTTCTTATGAACTTAATACTCTAGATGCATGCTGGATAGCGGTCGATGTGTGGAGTAATAGTAGTAGATGCGGAATCGTTTCGGTCTACTTGACACGGACGTAATACCTATATTCATGAGCATTGCCTTAGATATCATCATAACTATGCGCTTTTCTATCAATTGCTCATTAGTAATTTGTTCACCCACCGTAATTCATGAGCATCTTGAGAGAAGCCACTAGTGAAACATATGGCCCCCGGGTCTATTTTCCATCGTATTAATCTCCTGTCAACTAGCTATTTCTGTCACCATTTATTTTGCAATCTATACAACAAAAATACCAAAAAAATATTTATCTTATAATCTTTATCAGATCTCACTTTTGCAAGTGGTCGTGAAGGGATTGACAACCCCTTTATCGCGTTGGTTGCAAGGTTCTTGATTGTTTGTGCAGGTACTAGGGATTTGCGTGTAGTATCCTACTGGATCGATACCTTGGTTCTCAAAAACTGAGGGAAAAACTTACGCTACTTTGCTGCATCACCGTTTCCTCTTCAAGGGAAAACCAGCGCATGCTCAAGAGGTAGCAGACAGAGACAACGTAATCCTCGATAAGAGGCCTAAGTCCACTTATTTCAAGCCAGCAGACGAAATAGTCAAATTTCAAGTTCACCCGACGGATCCTAATAAAACAACAACCATTGGAGCACAGCTGGATCCGACGGTCAACACCTCCCTAAGAGCATTCCTGCTCGAGAACTGGGACATCTTTGCCTGGCATCCCTTGGATATGCCAGGAATCCCACGCATACTGGCCGAACACAATATCAACATAATAAAGGGATTCAAGCCAGTCAAGCAAACACTGCGGCGATTTTCCGAACCCAAGCGGCAAACTATGGGGGAGGAGCTAGCCAAACTACTTGAAGCCGGGTTCATCAGAGAGATCAAACACCCGGACTGGCTAGCAAACTTGGTCATGGTGGCAAAGAAGGACAAATCCTGGCGCCTCTGTGTCGATTTCAAAGACCTCAACAAGGCCTGCCCTAAGGACCCCTTCCCACTGCCCCGCATCGACCAAATCATTGATGCAACTGCAGGACACGATTCACTATATTTCCTTGATGCATACTCCGGATACCATCAGATTAAAATGAAGGAATCTGATCAGGCCGCAACAGCATTCATTACTCCGTATGGGCCTTTCTGCTTCAACACTATGCCTTTCGGACTCAAAAACGCCGGTGCCACTTACCAACGCATGATTCAAACATGCCTGGAAAAACAAATTGGCAAGACGGTGGAGGCATATGTAGATGATGTAGTCATCAAAACAAGACATGTCGAACCATTGGTGGACGACTTATGCCTTACATTCGACAACCTCCGAACATATGACATACGGCTCAATCCGGAAAAATGTGTTTTCGACATTCCGGCCGGAAAGCTCCTCGGGTTCATTGTTTCCAATAGAGGAATCGAAGCAAATCCGGCCAAAATCCGAGCCCTATCACAATTGGCAACACCAACAGACCTAAAGCAGGTCCAAAAACTAGCTGGGTGTGTGGCAGCCTTGAGCCGCTTTGTCTCCAGATTGGAGAGAAGGCGCCGCCGCTCTATCGCCTGCTCCGACGTACCGACCATTTTGACTGGACGGACGCGGCAACAGTCGGGTTGGAAGCAATAAAAACTTTGTTAGTAAACAACCCAATCCTTGCCGCACCTAACATCCGCGAACCTATGCTACTGTACATATCTGCAACTCACCAGGTGGTGAGCGCTATACTCGTCGTCGAACGAGAGGAAGAGGGACACAAATTCCCACTCCAAAAACCAGTATACTATGTATCGGCGGTTCTCACACCATGCAAGCCCCGATACCCGCACTATCAAAAGATAGCGTATGTGGTTCTCATGGCATCCCGGATGTTGCGGCACTACTTCCAAGAGGGCTCGATCACGGTGGCCTCCGAGGTACCACTCAACGACATCATAAACAATCGAGACGCCACCGTCCACATTGCAAAATGGGCTATCGAGCTCTTACCATTTGAAATAACATACAAGCCACACCGAGCTATTAAATCTCAGGTGTTGGCTGACTTTGTTGCCGAGCGGACAGAAGCCGAACTCCCTAAAGAGTATGGCACATACTCCAACTGGGTGATGTAATTCGACGGCTCAAAAATGTTAGCCGGATTGGGGGCCGGTGTCATCCTAACATCCCCTACAGGAGACACAGTCTGTTATGTATTACAAATCATGTATACGGACTCCAATAACATAGCCGAATATGACACTACTAGGAAAAGGGCTATAGATGGAATGGCCACTAATGGCGCACCAGACATGTGGTGCGCCACTACTATATAGCAGTGGCGCACCATGTGCTGGTGCGCCACTAGTAACAAAAAAATTTATTTTTATTTTTCCAAACATACTAATGGCGCACCAGGGCACAGTGCGCCATTACTAGTTCTAACTAGTAATGGCACACCGGCCTCATAGTGCGCCACTACTATTTTTTTTGCAAAACTACTAATGGCGCACTAGTGTATAGTGCGCCATTTACTAGTTTAAACTAGTAATGGCGCACTGTTCCCCGGTGCGCCATTAGTGTATATTTCATGGACACTTGATCTCGATCCCCTCCATCTTGATCGCTATCCCACCTCGCCAGATCCGGTCCCCCTCGCCGCCGAGCACCCCCCGCACCCTCTACCCCGCTCCACCGGCCGCCGCCGCCGACCCCCCGCACCCTCCCCTGCTCCACCGCCGCCGACGACCCACCGCACCCTCCCCTGCTCCACCGCCGCCGACGACCCACCGCACCCTCCCCGGCCCGCTCCACCACCGCCGCCGACCCCCCGCACCCTCCCCGGCCCGCTCCACCGTCACAAATGAATGCAACTAAAATTGCAAAAAAAACAAATTTGATTATATTTTCAAATAATAAATTTGATGATATTTTTTCATATTCATAAATATTTTCAAATAACAAATTTGATGATATTTTTTGAAAAATTATTACTATTTTGTAAAAAATTATTACTGTTTCATATTCATATTCATTTTCTAAAAAATTATTAGATGCAACAAAAAATAAAATAAAAATTACTTATGGCGCACCTCTGGCTGGTGCGCCATTGCTATATAAAAAAAAGATTACTAATGGCGCACCGATCGTGGGTGTGCCATTGCTATGTAAAAAAAACATTCTAATGGCGCACCGCTTCGGGGTGCGCCATTAGTAAGTTTCCCCCCTTAGCTAATTCCTCCCTCTCCCTCGCCAGTCCACCCGCGCGCTCACTTGACCCACGACGCCGCCGCCCCGACCCTCGCCGCCCCCGCCCCCCCCACCACTGCAGCTCCCCCGCGCCGCCGCCCCCGCGTCTACCCGCCGCCCACCTCGTCTTCCACGCGCCAAATCGAGCGGCGGCCAGGTAAATCCCTCCTGACCCGCCGGCGTCCACCTCGACCTCCCTCCTCCCCTCCATTCCCGCCACCCCACATCTCTTTATGGATCCGTTTGACGGACTCCTCCACCTTCCCTTCTCTCTGCAGGATCGGACGAACTCCATCATCGAGCAGAACCGGCGCGAGCTCCAGCCCTACCCACCTGCGTCCAGCGCAGGTATGCTCATCCCCTTCCCGCCCCTCCGGCTGCCGGCATCCGCCCTCCCTCTCCCTTGTCCCCCATCTCTGATTGTTCTCTTTTCCAGTATGAATCTTGCTTTTTGATGGTTTCTTCAACTGCAAGTTCATTGAATTTACAATGTGATTCACTGGTAGTTGTCAATGTGTAGGTTTTGTAGTTGTGCTGATTTTAAAATTGATGTAATTTACACGAAGATTTAACTGTGATAGTAACCCATGATGAAGAACAGCGACTGACCCAAATTGGGAATTCAGTCGACTGGCACCCACCAGTCCCTTTTTGGTATGCAATGGCTCAACATAGCAGAGTGGATGATCCATTGGGTTTTCAATCGACAACTACAGGTAGCCTGCTATAGTGGTGGATTTTCTCTAGCCTCGGCAGCAGCAGTCCAACAACAGATTCACCAAATGAGTTCCGATTAGCGGTCCTACCATGTAACTTCTAAATCACTTTAACGGGTGCACATGACTTTCCGATTCAAACTGCGGCTAATAATTGATCAAAGATGATAGAGTAACAACCAGATTGATCTGAATTCAATAACCGTCAGGAAAATTTTACTACATATACAAGAGATTGGAAGGATCTTGCAATCCCTCCCTCAACACCTGAATACTCTGCACACATCAGCAGTGTACCTTGGTAATTTTACAAGTGGACATCCTCTTTGCAATCAGGTCGGCCGGTCACGGCCCTGTTCGTGGCCATTAACCGGCCTGATTTAAAGCCGCACCCTACGACCGTGTCATCGGTTTGGGACACTTCATGGAGTTTTGCTGCACAATTAACTGCGTGTGCTCATCAAAAGCTTAGTAATAATCATTGCTAGGAACATTAGAATTTGATAAATTGCACGATAGTTGGCATGAGAAAAGGATAACTATGTTACATTCTGACTGAACTGCTTGGTCGCCTTTGTGGTTCAGGGCTGAATGATGTTGGCATATCCAGGTTTTCCTCGTGTGAAGCGGCTAGCAGATCAGTCTACATCCATCAACTTAGAGGGCTGCTATGCAGTTGTGTTTAGTGAAGTAGTTAGTGTACTGTACTTGCAATAGTTTGCTTGGTCTTTCTTTGGTTTCAGTTAAGTTATTGTCAGATTTTCCTCTCCATTGCTCTGAGTGGTGCTTGTGTTTCTACTTGCAGAAATGTACCATGAGTGGTACAATCTAATTTACTACTGCTGCTATATACATCAATGCTTTACTACTAGCCCATGAGTGGTGCTTGTGTTTCTACTTGCAGAAATGTACTACTTGGGAATTTTGTCAACTTGTGATGTTGCTGCTGTACCCCGAGAGGCCCTTGAGTTTGCCGAAATGTCGATTAACTTCCGTTCTGGCAAATTCGGGTACTCCATATGTCCTATTTTCAGCAAAGGTCATGCTGAAATTTTCCGTGAATTTTAGCATGACTTTGCTAAAAATAGGACATATGGGGCACTTGCGACTAATGCATGGGCCGGGGTATCTTAGTACTTAATTAAGTAGGATCAACTGCCTCTTGTGTTATACATATAGAAGTGTGATATCTACTCATAGTTATTACTAATGTCAGTTGCTCGTCATCGATAAACCATAATCTGGTAGGATGACCTACTAAAAAAGCCCATACCACATATTCTACTTGGATGGCCCTGCTAACCCTTGACCATAAATACTATTAAGCATGACTTCAACTATTTCAACATGTAATTTCATCTTTTACAATTCGAGTATAGTTTATCCCATGCCATGCAAGACGCTATGTCTTCGAGAGGATGGATTTTGAAGATCATGAAAATTTTGAAACGAAGAAAATTCACCTAAGGACACATCATGATGTGGATTTTGAAGTAAATCTGTATAATGCTGAGAGCGTAGCCCATTTTGGTTGCAAAAATTGGGAAGCATTTTGCAAGATGTATGGTTTTGATGAGGGTATGCTTGTCACCATGGATCTTGGTGATCCTGACATCGACCAAGACAATATGGACATTTGGGTCCTTGTTGATACGCCTCCAGTTCTACCGCTATGTGAGTTTCTCAAACATAGTTAATTATTAACTAATTTATATTGTTTATTTCAAAACAGTTGACAACTTATTTCCATTGACAGCTTATTTTGATTGTTCAAAAAATGTGCGGAACATGGTAGACAAAACCCACTACACCGATGGCTCCGAGTTAACTTATCAGGAGAAAAATCATCTGGTCGGATTTTGTACTGATCTTGAGAATTACAATATCTACAATCAAACTCCTCAACATTATGGTCAATACGTGCCACTAGTGCACGTGTTGAACTACGGTAACTACCATGGAGATACCCTGGTAAGATTTTTTACTATTACGACATCCGTGCATCTTTTGCATACTTCTAAAACTAGTACATCATTGCTAACTATGAAGTTATTACTATGTTTTTCAACAGAGAATCCCAGAGGATTGTGTGCCTCATTTGATGTATCAGAATGGCAGCCTTCGTGTTTTGAACTTATATCCAGGTCCTCCTATGAATCTCAACTGTCCATACCGGATTTCTAGAAGAAGTGGAGACATGCTAATCAGAGAATGGAAAAAATGTATGGACAGTCGTAAGGAGGTTCTTGGAAGCAAAAGGAAGCGCCGCGCAAGAATTGGAGACAGGATGATCTCCATTCTCCATAATGGAGAGTCAGGGTCTATATTGTTTTATGCTATTTTACCTTAAATAGGGTATTTAGGTCCTGCCTAATACTGATGATCATGTGCTAAGAACAATTAAGTAGGGTTGGTTCGATGACTATCAGGATGATGATCGTATGACTTATTATTAATAACGAGTAGAAGTTGTATGATGATGATTAGTAGGACTTGTTAGGATTAGTATTACTTTCGACAAACTCGCTACTCGCGGTCTTGAGACTTGTAATGTTCTATCTTTGTTCGGTCTTTTGAATTCGGAGACTAATATGATGAATTGTATTCGGAGACTAATCTTCTATTGTATTCGATGAATCTGTTGTTGCTGTGTGGTGCTGTTTATATTCTCTCCAATAATATATTTTGTAATCTGTGCAAATATGAGAAAAGAAAAAAAATCCCTAATATACATACTAATGGTGCATCACCCCAACGTGCGCCATTAGTATGCCAAAGGATACTAATGGCGCATCACCCCGCAGTGCGCCATTAGTATGGCAAAGCACATGGGTAAATATGGCCCCTGGGAGGCATACTAATGGCGCACCGTGGCCTATACTAATGGCGCACTGCCTGGTGCGCCATTAGTATATCAGATACTAATGGCGCACCAGTGGTGCGCCATTAGTAAAAAAAATACTAGTGGCGTGGTACTAGTGGCGCACCAGTAGTGCACCATTAGTAGGCAAAACTGGTGCGCCACTAGTAGGCCTTTTCCTAGTAGTGTGAGGCACTACTGCATGGTCTCCGGATGGCCGTTTCTATGGGCATACAACGCCTCGAGGTGCCCGGGGATTCAAACCTTGCAATATCCCTAATAAATGGAGAATTCGATGCAAAAGATCCAAAGATGGCGGCTTACCGCAACTCCGTACTCAAAATATCAGCTCGGTTTGAGGGGCTCGAGTTCCATCACGTGGTCCGAGACAGTAATCAAGCAGCGGACATCCTTGCTCGAATGGGCACTAAACGCGACCCCGTCCCGCCTAACACCTTCATGGAAAGGCTTTTTAAGCCATCCGTGGTATGGCAGGACGAGAGCGTTAATACCAGTCCGGCGCCGATCTCACCCCCGGATGCCAAACACGATTCAGATATCATCGGGGGCTCGGGTACCGAATCAACGCCTTCCGCCCATGTAATCATAGTGGTAATCGCTCCATGGACCGAACCATTCCTGGCCTACCTTAATAGGTGGGAGCTCCCTGATGACCAGAATGAGGCTCATTGTATCGTTCGACGCTCGAAAGCCTACAAAGTTCATGAAGGAGAACTCTACAAGAAAAGCACTACCGGAGTTCTTCAAAGATGTATCTTCGAAGAGGAGGGGTGGCAGCTCTTGGCCGAAATACAGGCTGGCCTCCGCGGCCATCATGCCGCAGCCCGGGCCCTCATAAGCAAGGCCTTCTGTACAGGTTTCTTCTGGCCCACGACCCGAGCAGATGCACAGGCCCTTGTATAGCGCTGTGTCGGATGCCAGCTTTTCGCCAATCAAAGCCATATGCTGCCCACAGCCCTAAGGACAATCCCCATTCCTAGCCTTTTGCAGTCTGGGGCCTAGACATGGTCGGACCCCTTAAAGGGGGGAGCCATAAGAAGAAATATTTACTAGTTATGGTGGATAAATCCACTAAGTGGATAGAGGCCAAACCAGTAAAAACGGCTGAAGTCGGACCGGTGATAGATTTTATCTCCGGTGTTGTGCACCGTTATGGTGTCCCACATAGCATAATTACTGACAACAACTCTAATTCACAGCCGGCGAGGTGAATCATTGGTGTGCTAATCTGGGTATCAAGCTCGATTACGCCTCCGTATATCACCCTCAAACAAATGGTCAGGTTGAACGGGCCCATGGCCTGATAATGAGTGGCATTAAACCCAGACTAGTGCGATCCCTAAAGGAGTCGGATAAACACTGGGTCGTGGAGCTCGACTCCGTACTCTGGGGGCTGCGAACCACTCCCAATCGCACGACCGGGTACACACCCTTCTTTATGTTGTACGACGCAGAGGCTGTCCTGCCCTATGATATTATTCATGACTCACCTCGAGTGCGCATGTATGAAGAGAGAGAAGCCGAGCTCGATCGGCAGGACGATCTAGGTGGTCTGGAAGAGGAGTGCGATGTCGCATGAGCCTGTTCCGCATTTTGCTAACAACAGGCTCGAAGATACCAAAGCAGAGAAGTGCGGGCGAAGACATATAATGTCGGCGAACTCGTTCTATGCCTACCGGAGAAGAAAAAGGACAAGCTCGAGCCCAAATGGGAGGGTCCCTTCATTATAGATGAAGCTCTCACTGGAGGAGCGTATCGCCTTCGCAATGCATCGGATAATCGCTTAGAGCCGAACCCATGGAATGCGGCTCGGCTCCGAAGATTCTATGCCTAAGTCCGGACATATACCTCTGTTCGTTCCTTTTTAATTTTTTCCTTTTCTCGTTTGTTATACGATTTCTAGCGTGTGTTCGGGTAAGCCGCACACTTGAGGAGTATACATCTTTAAATGTACACACCCCACCACAACTGGGGGCTTCTCTCAATAGAAGCTTGTTATTATTTTGAGCATAGAGCTCACCATATATATGTGTCGTTTGCTCATATATGTCCTTTCTTCGCCATTATATGCACCTCTATGACTTAAGTTTTTGCCAAGGTGGGTTGCCTGGCTCCTGTGCTTATGCCCTACATTCTCGCTTGTTCAGCTAGGGCATAAAGGGAGCACCTCTGCGATTGTTACAACCGGGTCATCCGGACATGTACCTCAGACGGGTGAAGCCAAAAGCTAGCATTCTTAAGAGAATAATTGGTCGGCGAACAAACGACGAATGACCTTCGTGGCAATATATAAAGTCTCAAAATATAAAGCCTCTTGTGATTTTTAGCATCATAGCATAGGTATGCATAAACAACGCATGCTGACCCAGGGAGAGGAACCCTTAAAGGAACTATTCTCTCTGGATGATGTTTCTTACGTTAAAAAGTAATATAACATAACTTCCCGAATATAGCTTGTCTGTTCAAGCAACTATGACCAGATAGCCTGGTTTCCGAACATACTCGGTGTTTACCACAGGTATGGTATTCGGAAACACTCCAACCCTTGGGTTACGGAGGTCGAAGCGTAAGGTCTGCCATGACAATCTTTTACAATTCAGCCGGAGAGAAGTTTGATGATAAAGTGTATTGTTACATGGAATCACACGCCTACTCTTTATCTATACCATCTATCAGGCTGTCTACTTTACAGTCCTGTTGTGAAAATTTGGCGGTTGTCTTTACTTGGTCGTACACCAAGCTAACCGGAATTTCTTGTCCCTCTGGTCCCCGAGGTCCGACCCGGGCCATATGATTCGGATCAAGTATGGTATACCGCATTTTCACCATGGCCCAGGCTTCTCGTGCACCTTCTTGACATGCCGATGCCTTCCATAGCTCAAAACAAAGACGAGCTCCCTTGAATAAATTCACGAGCTCCTCCATAATTTCTGGAGGAGAATCAGATGGCCATAAATCCTTAGCCATGTTCCTCATTGCTTTCCGAGCTCGCTCGTGCACTTTGGATAGCTCTTGCAGCAAGTCGCCTTGAAATTCGGATACTTCTCCCTTGGACTGCCCAGTTAACAAACCTACAGGAACAAATCTCGTAAAACTTTCCATCAGGGGACCATATGAAAGTTAGGTTTAAGGACATACTCCCTCCGTCCCATAATATAAGAGCGTTTTTACACTAGTCTAGTGTCAAAAACGCTCTTATATTATGGGACCGAGGGAGTACTAAATATGCCGCCTTTCAGCTTTCTGTTCTCCTTCAAGGCATCCGACAGCTGGGCTCTTACGTCCTTTAGCTCTTCGGCTTGCTTGATGTTTGCATCCTGTAGTTTGTTCTTCTCATTAATGGTCCGTGTTAATACACGTTGACCAGCGGCTTCTTGCCCTTCGGCATGTTGTTTGTCTGCCTGAGCAGTCTTTAGCCTCTCCTCCAGCTGATCTGCTGATCCTGCTGTCGTGAACAAAACAATGCATATTTAAAAATCATTGTTGGCGCAGAATCGTATTCTTCGGACACTGTTGTGCTTACCATCTAGTGCCTTTTTGGATTTCTTCAAATTTTCAAGTTCGGCGGTGGTAACAGTTAGCTTGGTCCGACATTCTTCAAGCTCCTTGGACAACATGTTATTTTTCTCCGTGAGTACCTGATGATATAACGACCCTTAAATCAGTTGGGCCAACTGCTTCAAGTCTCGAGGGCTACTGACATATGATTATTGAATCTACTCAAAGTGTTTTACCCACATATCCTTTGAAAGCTGGTGGGTGGCTCCGGCAAGTCCATCCCGAGCAGCCCGAATATATGCATCCGCAGAGCTGAGGGCGTTGAACGCCCCTTCGGTGAAACTTGGGTCGCGCATGGCCTCTTTCCGCCGCCGATGATTCATTGCGATCTCCACTTCGGAATTGGTGACAGATACATTATCTGAATCCTCCTAGAGATGACAATCCAGCATTGTGCCCGTATCAACCCTAGTCCTTGTGGCAGGGTCCAGGCCGGATTGGTCGATGCATGGCCGGCGATGTCCCGGATACAGTCCGGCGTATGCTCTTTCTAAAATATGGCCCAGCGGAAAACGTCACAATTCGGTCTATCCGCCGAGTGCATGTTAGAAACTATACCTCTTTGGTGAAGGCGGGGGCCCGGTAGTATCACCGTTTGCCCTTCTTTTCAAAGGCTCGCCCTGCGCGGGCGTCGCCTTCTTAGAGGATGCCTCTGATATAGCTCGACGAGACGAGTGTCGCCCCTTCGGAGCATGAGATAGTGCGGTGGGTGAGGCGCAATGGGAAAACTCTTTTGGAGGAGACGTCTCCTGGGTACTTACATGGGAGGAGGGGAGAAGGCCAGGGTAGTCGGCCACTTCCGTGCTGTCGTAGCTCGCCTGATAAAAGACCCCCTCCTTAAGTTCTATAAATATATCCGGATCTTCTTCATATCCCGGATCCAGGTCTCGAACATGGTCCTTTGACTGCGGAGCGGGGCTGTATACCCCCTCAACGACCTTTCTCCACTCCTATTAACAGTAGCCGGATTAAATTCGGCTAGCGTAACTCAGGAAAAAGATTGAGTGAGGCCAATAATAAAAAAAATCACCCAGTCGATAGGGTTGTACATGGAAAAACCTTCCCGACATTTCAAGTGAGTGAAGTCTTCCTTCTCCCCTTTGTAAAGGTCAGCTAAGATGGTGGCTAGGGCGGCAAAATTGTCTGGACCCTTGCGTAGGCAACGGGATGCATCATCCTCCCCGTTGTAATTCCACATAGGAAAACCTCTAGATTGGAGCGGCTGAACGCATCGCGTTATTGAAATCGCCATTACCTCGATTATAGACTTCCCGGAGTTGGCAAGTACTCTGATCTTGCTTGCTAGCCTCTTGACCTCCGCACTGTCTTCTTCCCCGAGGCTTCGGGGACGCCAGCTGGTGCGCTTCTTTAAAGGAGCACTGGAGAATTCGGGGAGACCATGCCGGATTGGGTCTGGAAGTATGACGTCTTCAATGTAAAACCATTCCGAGGGCCACTCTTCGGATGCCCTCTTCGGAGTGCCGGACAGGTATCCTGTCCCGGCTATGTGCCATACTTCGGCGCCACCCACCTCGAATATAGATCCCTTTTGCGAGCGGGGGACTAGGCAGAAAAATTTATGCCATAGCTCGAAATGAGCCTCACAGCCTAGAAACAGCTCGCAAAGAGCAACGAAGCCCGCGATATGTAGGATGGAGCCTGGCGTCAGATTGCGCAGTTGGAGGCCGTAATACTCCAAGATACCTCTGAGGAAAGGGTGGATAGGAAATCATACGCCTCTCAAAAGGAAGGAAACGAAGCACACCCGCTCCTCTTTAGAAGGATGGGGGAAATTCTCCGCCAGGGCTTCGCCATTGAGGGAAGTTAATCCAGCCCGAACGGAGACTAGATCCGCGGGAGGAAGATATCCCTGCGTCTGAAGTTTTTTTAGATGGGCGCGGGATACCGAGCAGCTTTCCTAGTCACCTTTTTGAGGGCCGTGGGGGCGTGAGGAAGAGCTAGGAGTGCCGGCCATGTTTGGACAATTTCCTATGGCGAGTTCTAAGGATTTCTGCGTGGTGTGGAATGGCATATGAGATCTAATCTCCTTAAATAGACGCCTTCCCTGCGTGGTCGAGGGGTTATTTGTAAAAAACACCTAGTCCGTTCGCATTCATTTGACACATGGAAGCCAAGGCGACGACAACAAAGAATCAATAGAATATGATATTTAATTGCTACCTCTTGAGCACTGCGTTGGTTTTCCCTTGAAGAGGAAAGGCTGATGCAGCAAAGTAGCGTAAGTATTTCCCTCAGTTTTTGAGAACCAAGGTATCAATCCAGTAGGAGGCTATGTGCGGGTCCCTCATACCTGCACAATACAAATAAATCCTCGCAACCAACGCGATAAGGGGTTGTCAATCCCTTCACGGTCACTTACGAGAGTGAGATCTAATAGATATGATAGGATAATATTTTTGGTATTTTTGTGATAAAGATGCAAAGTAAAATAAAAGCAAAGTAAAAAAACAAAGGAAATAACTAAGTGTTGGAAGATTAATATGATGAAGATAGACCCGGGGGCCATAGGTTTCACTAGTGGCTTGTCTCAAGAGCATAAGTATTTTACGGTGGGTGAACGAATTACTGTTGACCAATTGACAGAATTGAGCATAGTTATGAGAATATCTAGGTATGATCATGTATATAGGCATCACGTCCGAGACAAGTAGACCGACTCCTGCCTGCATCTACTACTACTAGTCCACTCATCGACCGCTATCCAACATGCATCTAGAGTATTAAGTTCATGAAAACAGAGTAACGCCTTAAGCAAGATGACATGATGTAGAGGGATAAATTCATGCAATATGATAAAAAAACATCTTGTTATCCTCGATGGCAACAATACAATACGTGCCTTGCTGCCCCTACTGTCACTGGGAAAGGACACCGTAAGATTGAACCCAAAGCTAAGCAGTTCTCCCATTGCAAGAAAGATCAATCTAGTAGGCCAAACCAAACTGATAATTCGAAGAGACTTGCAAAGATAACCAATCATACATAAAAGAATTCAGAGAAGATTCAAATATTGTTCATAGATAATCTTGATCATAAACCCACAATTCATCGGTCTCAACAAACACACCACAAAAAGAAGATTACATCGAATAGATCTCCACGAGAGAGGGGGAGAACATTGTATTGAGATCCAAAAAGAGAGAAGAAGCCATCTAGCTAGTAACTATGGACCAGAAGGTCTGAAGTAAACTACTCACACTTCATCGGAGAGGCTATGGTGTTGATGTAGAAGCCCTCTGTGATGGATGCCCCTCCAGCGGAGCTCCGGAACAGGCCCCAAGATGGGATCTCGTGGGTACAGAAGGTTGCGGCGGTGGAATTAGGTTTTTGGCTCCGTATCTGATCGTTTGGGGGTACGTAGGTATATATAGGAGGAAGGAGTACGTGGGTGGAGCAACAGGGGGCCCACGAGGGTGGAGGGCGCGCCCTGGCGGAGTGGGCGCGCCCCCTACCTCGTGGCCTCCTCTTTCGTTTCTTGACGTAGGGACCAAGTCTCCCGGATCATAATCTTCCTAAAAATCACGTTCCCGAAGGTTTCATTCCGTTTGGACTCCGTTTGATATTCCTTTTCTGTGAAACTCTGAAATAGGCAAAAAACAACAATTCTGGGCTGGGCCTCCGGTTAATAGGTTAGTCCCAAAAATAATATAAAAGTGAATAATAAATCCCAATAATGTCCAAAACAGTAGATAATATAGCATGGAGCAATAAAAAATTATAGATACGTTGGAGACGTATCATTAATGTGGAGTCGAATTATCGTCAATCCGAAGTGTAATGGAGAACCCGCCTTGCAAAGCCGAAGACATAAAGCCGGATACTACGTCATCATTGAAGGCAAGTTCGGGGACTACTGAGGGAGTCCTAGATAAGGGGGGGGTCCCCGGGCGTCCGGGCTATGTGACATGGGCCGGACTGATGGGCCGTGAAGATGCAAGATAGAAGACTTACCCCCGTGTCCGGATGGGACTCTCCGTTGCGTGGATAGCAAGCTTGGCGAACGGATGTGTAGTTTCCTTTCTGTGTAAACCAACTTTGTACAACCCTAGCCCCCTCCGGTGTCTATATAAACCGGAGGGGTTAGTCCATAGAGGCTAACACAAATCATACAGGCTAGACATCTAGGGTTTAGCCATTATGATCTCGAGGTAGATCAACTCTTGTAATCCCTATACTCATCAAAGTCAATCAAGTAGGAAGTAGGGTATTTCCTCCATTAAGAGGGCCCGAACCTGGGTAAACATCGTGTCCCCCGTCTCCTGTTACCTTCGATCTTCAGCCGCACAGTTCGGGACCCCCTACCCGAGAACAACCGGTTTTGACACCGACACGGACCCTACGGGTTTGAGAACTATGTAGACATGACCGAGACACATCTCAGATCAGTAACCAACAGAGAAACCTGGATCCTCATATTGGTTCCTACATATTCTATGAAGATCTTTATCGGTCCAACCGCAATGACAACATACGTCATTGCCTTTGTCATCGGTATGTTACTTGCCCGAGATTTGATCGTCGGTATCTTCATACCTAGTTCAATCTCATTACCGGCAAGTCTCATTACTCGTTCCGTAATGCATCATCCTGCAACTAACAAATTAGTCACATTGATTGCAAGGCTTATAGTGATGTCCAATACCGAGAGGGCCCAGAGATACCTCTCCGATACTCGGAGTGACAAATCCTAATCTCGATCTATGCCAACCCAACAAGCACCTTCGGAGACACGTGTAGAGCATCTTTATAATAACCCAGTTACGTTGTGACGTTTGATAGCACACAAGGTGTTCCTCTGGTATTCGGGAGTTGCATAATCTCATAGTCAAAGGAATATGTATAAGTCATGAAGAAAGCAATAGCAATAAAACTTAACGATCATTATGCTAAGCTAACGGATGGGTCTTGTCCATCACATCATTCTCCTAATGATGTGATCCCGTTCATCAAATGACAACACATGTCTATGGTTAGGAAACTTAACCATCTTTGATTAACGAGCTAGTCAAGTAGAGGCATACTAGGGACACTCTGTTTTGTCTATGTATTCACACATGCATCAAGTTTCTGGTTAATACAATTCTAGCATGAATAATAAAACATTTATCATGATATAAGGAAATATAAATAACAACTTTATTATTGCCTCTAGGGCATATTACCTTCATGAATATGGCCACTGATGATGATTTCCCCCTCCGATAGAGTGCCGAAACGGGGTCTAGATTGGTTTCTCGTGGCTACAGAGGCTTGCGGCGGTGGAACTTCTGATCTAGGGTTACCCCCGGGGGTTTTGGAATAATTGGCAATTTATAGGGCAAAGAGGGGGTGCGGGAGGCCACCGAGGTGGGCACAACCCACCGGGGCATGCCTGGGGGCCCAGGCGCACCCTAGTGGGTTATGCCCCCCTTGAGGCACCCCCTTGGTGCTGCTTTGGCCCATTGGATGTCTTCTGGTCCATAATAAATCCACAAAAAGTTTCGCGGTGTTTGGACTCCGTTTGATATTGATTTCCTGCGATGTAAAAAACAAGCAAAAAAACAGCAACTGGCACTGGGCACTGGGTCAATGGGTTAGTCCACAAAAATGATATAAAGTTGCTATAAAATGATTGTAAAACATTCAAGAATGATAATATAACAGCATGAATACTTTATAAATTATAGATACGTTGGAGACTTATCAGCTTCATGTCAATCAAAGGCCTCAAACCCAGAAGCCAATGCCCAGAATGCCAAGGATTCACATTGCTGCATCGACTGAGTGCTCCTTCGGTGTGCTCAGCTTCAGAAAGCACAACACTTTCTTTGATCGTGCCTAGAATTCATACAAGAAGCCACGTATATCTTCTGACAGATTCTGGAGCCACCTACAGCGCAGCTACTACAGTGCATTTTGTATGATCAAGACATGATTTTTCCTCAGAAGCGCCTCTGTTTTGATGCCATGGCTGGCCTACCTTGCCTTGAAGAGGCCCTTCACTGCTTTAGAGATGTTTTATTGTTGTCATTTGTTGATGACAAAGAACACTGGAATGAGCAGCTAATCCTCCAATTCTAGGCACCAGTGCATATATCTGGCTACAACAGGGATCCTAAGACGTTGGTCCTTGACTGGATGACAGGAGATCTTCATCATGAAGCCAATGCGCAAGATCTTCTCGAGCTCACATCCCTTCCCACTCCAGGTGATCTTTACGAGCCAGGTTGTCAAACCTACGAAAAAGAGGTGGATAGCATCTTTCAGAAGCCTGAGCCAAATATGAGTCGGATGCTCTCCATGATGAAGCCATTGCCTGCCAAAGCTGATTACCCCACTCACTTCTTCGTGAAGGACCTCGAGTATTTGCCCCGCACCATCTATTATTTACCGAGGCATACTCTGTGCCAGTCAAAGGGCATTCATCTTCTACCAAGCTTGAAAGCACCATGAAGACATTGGTCTTCTGTATCCTCAATGGCATTCGCTTCAACACTCATGATTTCTTCATCAGGCAACTAGCTGCTTCTGGCATTGACCTGTTTGGTCAAAAATTATATGCACAATGGATTATGCATCTGATAAAGCTGCGCTCCACAGTCAACTATCAAGCTTTAGCTCACAACCATTTTGTCTTTCTACCTGAAGTTGATGTGCCTCATGAAGTCATCTACCCTCAGGCCGACAAAGCACCCATTTTGTGAAGACAATGCTGCTTATCAAAGCTTCTCCGCTCCTCTTGAAGCCATTCATGTACCCAATACTGCTGCTCCTGGTCCACTTATTGGTCATATATGTCAACCTCATTGTGCAAACACAGAAGCAACCAGCGGCATAGTACCTCAGAGGGCTCAGAAGCGGGCTCGTACACTAACAGACAGAGAACTTATTGTCTCTCTATGTCAAAAGCAAGATAAGCATCATGATTGGCTGAAGCACCAGATGCAGAGCCTCCTTGTTGATGTTAATCGCATTCGTAACCTCTCAACCAAAAATGCTTTTGTTGCACATGAAACTAATAGGCGTGCTTGGAAGATCCTCGCACTGCTATGCTCTAAAGATGATCTCATTGTCGATGGCTTCATTGAGAACTTCAAGTTTGGCTCCAAGCCCCCAGAATCGGCTAAGTGGCGTGCTACACCTTCCATTGAAGACTCCAATTACTCATCATCTGCACCAACTGTTGTTGCTCGTGCGATCGATGAGGAAGACGACGCCACTTCCCCATATTTGGATTCACTGCACTTCAATGCTGCATCAGGTCCTACTGCACCGCCCAACACCACCATCGACCCTACTGCACCAACAACTTCTGCACCGCCTTCCGGGAACGCTTAGACACCCTATGTCTTCATTCCATTTTGGTCATTCGATGACAAAAGGGGGAGAAGCATATGGGTTGGTAGTCTTCAAGCGAGCATTTTGGGTCGGGTGCTATATTTTGTTTAAGTGCTACAATTCTCGTTTTTGAACATTTGCCGTTTTGAGTTGTAGACTTAAGTCCAGATGGGAAGTCTGGTACATTTGCTACTTTCGTTTTATGCATGTGACCAAAGTTAATATTATGCGCATGAAGTCATTCCATAGGCACCCATTTCTCAATGTGCATGTCATTATCTTCAAAATATTTATGTATGCACTTTGATTTGACTTCATGAACAGAGGGAGATCTCCACAAAGAAAACCTGCCATGTGCATTTGCATTCAAAAGCAAATTACTTATATGCACATCTTTAGGGGGAGCCCTCCAGTTTCATGAAACCAATGACCACGTCCTTTAACTTTCATATTTTTATCCCCATTGAAAATTTCAACCAATTTGTCATCAATCACCAAAAAGGGGAGATTGTGAGTGCATCTAGTGCCACCCCTAGTTGGTTTTGGAGTATTGACGACAAACTTGATTGAGGGACTAATTTGTTTGTGAGATTCACATGAGAAAACAAGTAGAGGTCCCTATTGATTCGGTTTACCCATCGCAGATGACCCCTAAAAATGTATGAAGAGATTGAAGACTTTGGTGGTTCATGAAGACATTCGAGTCGAAGATAATGACACGCAAAGACATTCGCTTGAAGACAATGGAGCGCGAAGACATAGTTTCTTTTGTAGTTTCATTCTTTATTCTTGAGTCATAGGAACCACCGAACTGTTAAGTGGGGTCGAGGTAAACAAAGTCAGAAAACTTACGTGATGCTCAACCCAAAATCCTATGTATTCGAGCAAAGACAAATGAGAGATAAGCTTATCCTGAGTTGGATCAGTCAGCTTTGCTTGTAGCCCAAGTCAAGGTGCTGCATGTGTTTGAAATCTGACCGTTGGACACTGATACGTCTCCAACGTATCTGTAATTTTTGATTGTTCCATGATGTTATATTATCATTCTTGGATGTTTTATAATCATTTTATAGTCATCTTATATCATTTTTTGGTACAAACCTATTGACATAGTGCCAAGTGCCAGTTGCTATTTTCTGCATGTATTTTACATCGTAGGAAATCAATACCAAACGGAGTCCAAATGCAGCGAAATTTTTTGTGGATTTTTTGGACCAGAAGACATCCAGTGGGCCGGAGAAGCGCCTAGGGGGTGCTCCGAGGGGAGCACAACCCACCAGGGCACGCCAGGAGGCCCAGGCGTGCCTTGGTGGGTTGTGCCCACCTCGGGTGCCCCTTGAACCGCTTCTTTGCTTTACAAATACCCCAATATTCCAGAAACCCTAGGGGAGTCGACGAAACTCAATTCCAGCCGCCGCAGAGTCCAGAACCACCAGATCCAATCTAGACACCATCACGAAGGTGTTCACCACTTCCATTGATGCCTCTCCGATGATGTGTGAGTAGTTCTTTGTAGACCTTCAGGTCCGTCGTTAGTAGCTAGATGGCTTCCTCTCTCTCGTTTGATTCTCAATACAATGGTATCTTGGAGATCCATATGATGTAACTCTTTTTGTGGTGTGTTTGTTGGGATTGGATTAACTTTGAGTTTATGATCATATCTATCTTTTTATCCATGAAAGTTATTCGAGTTTCTTTGATCTCTTGGAGATCCATATGATGTAACTCTTTTTGCGGTGTGTTTGTTGGATCGGATGAACTTTGAGCTTATGATCAGATCTATCTTTTTATCCATGAAAGTTATTTGAGTTTCTTTGATCTCTTATATGCATGATTGCTTATAGCCTCGTATTTCTTCTCCGATATTTGGGTTTTGTTTGGCCAACTTGATGTATTTATCTTGCAAAGGGAAGAGGTGCTTTGTAGTGGTTTCGATCTTACGATGCTTGATCCCAGTGACAGAAGGTGAACTGACACGTATGTATCGTTGCTACTAAGGATAAAATGATGGGTTCTATTTCTATATAGATAGATCTTGTCTACATCATGTCATCGTTCTTATTGCATTACTCCGTTTCTCCATGAACTTAATACACTAGATGAAGGAAATATGCCCTAGAGGCAATAATAAAGTTGTTATTTATATTTCCTTATAGCATGATAAATGTTTATTATTCATGCTAGAATTGTATTAACCGGAAACTTAGTACATGTGTGAATATATAGACAAACATAGTGTCACTAGTATGCCTCTACTTGACTAGCTCGTTAATCAAAGATGGTTAAGTTTCCTAGCCATAGACATGAGTTGTCATTTGATGAACGGGATCACATCATTAGATAATGATGTGATTGACTTGACCCATCCGTTAGCTTAGCACTACGATCCTTTAGTTTATTGATATTGCTTTCTTCATGACTTATACATGTTCCTATGACTATGAGATTATGCAACTCCCAAATACCGGAGGAACACTTAGTGTGTTATCAAACGTCACAACGTAACTGGGTGATTATAAAGATGCTCTACAGGTGTCTCCGATGGTGTTTGTTGAGTTCGCATAGATCGAGATTAGGATTTGTCACTCGATTATCGGAGAGGTATCTCTAGGCCCTCTCGGTAATGCACATCACTGTAAGCCTTGCAAGCAATGTGACTAATGAGTTAGTAGCAAGATGATGCACTACGGAACGAGTAAAGAGATTTGCTAGTAACGAGATTGAACTAGGTATAAGGATACCGACGATCGAATCTCGGGCAAGTAACATACCGATGTTGTTATGCGGCTTGACCGGTAAAGATCTTCGTAGAATATGTAGGAACCAATATGAGCATCCAGGTTCCGCTATTGGTTATTGACCGGAGATGAGTCTCGGTCATGTCTACATAGTTCTCAAACCCGTAGGGTCCGCACGCTTAACGCTCGATGATGATCGGTATTATGAGTTTATGTGTTTTGATGTACCGAAGGTAGTTCAGAGTCCCAGATGAGATCACGGACATGATGAGGAGTCTCTAAATGGTCGAGACATAAAGATTGATATATTGGATGACTATATTCGGACACCGGAATGGTTCCAATGTGTATCGTGTATTTATCGGAGTACCAGGGGGTTACTGGAACCCCCCGGGGAGTTATTGGGCCTCATGGGCCAATTGGTGGAAGAGAGGAGGCAGGCCAAGGTAGGGCGTGCGCCCCCTAGCCCAAACCAAATTGGACTGGGGGGCCGGCCCCCCTTTCCTTCTCTCCTCCCTCACCTTCCCCCTTCTCCTTGTTGGACTAGGAAAGGGGGGACCGAATCCTACTTGGAGTAGGATTGCCCCCCCCCTTGGTGCGCCTCCTCCCCTTGGCCGGCCTCCTCCTCCCTCCCCCTTTATATACGTGGGAGGGGGGCACCCCAAAGGCACACCAAAGTTTCTCTTAGCCGTGTGCGGTGCCCCCCTCCACAGAAACACACCTCGGTCATATCGTTGCAGTGCTTAGGCGAAGCCCTGCGCCGGTAACTTCATCATCATCACCACGCCATCGTGCTGACGAAACTCTCCCTCGGCCTCAGCTGGATCTAGAGTACGAGGGACGTCCTCGAGCTGTACGTGTGCAGATCGAGGAGGTGCCGTGCGTTCGGTGCTTGCTCGGTTGGATCACGAAGACGTTCGACTACATCAATCGCGTTACTCAACGCTTCCGCTTTCCGTCTACGAGGGTACGTGGACACACTCTCCCCGCTCGTTGCTATGCTTCTCCTAGATAGATCTTGCGTGATCGTAGGATTTTTTTAAATACTACGTTCCCCACCAGTGGCATCCGAGCCAGGTCTATGCGTAGATGTTATATGCACAAGTAGAACACAAAGAGTTGTGGGCGATAATAGTCATACTGCTTACCAGCATGTCATACTTTGATTCAGCAGTATTGTTGGATGAAGCGGCCCAGACCGACATTACATGACCGCATTCATGAGGCTGCTTCTACCGCCGTGCTTTGCACACAGGTGGCTAGTGGGTGTATATTTCTCCAACTTTAGTTGAATCGAGTGTGACTACGCCCGGTCCTTGTTGATGGTTAAAACAATAAACTTGACGAAAAATCGTTGTGGTTTTGATGCGTAGGTAAGAACGGCTCTTGCTAAAGCCCGTAGCAGCCACGTAAAATTTGCAACAACAAAGTAGAGGACGTCTAACTTATTTTTGCAGGGCTTGCTGTGATGTGATATGGTCAAGACGTGATGATATATAAATTGTTGTATGAGATGTTCATGTTTTGTAACAGTTATCGGCAACTGGCAGGAGCCATATGGTTGTCACTTTATTGTATGAAATGCAATCACCATGTAATTGCTTTACTTTATCACTACGTGGTAGCGATAGTCATAGAAGCAATAGTTGGCAAGACGACAACGATGCTTTGATGGAGATCAAGGTGTCAAGCCGGTGACAATGGTGATCATGACGGTGCTTTCGAGATGGAGATCAAAGGCACAAGATGATGATGGCCATATCATATCACTTATATTGATTGCATGTGATGTTTATCCTTTATGCATCTTATTTTGCTTAGTACGGCGGTAGCATTATAAGATGATTTCTCACTAAATTTCAAGGTACAAGTGTTCTCCCCGAGTAAGCACCGTCGCGACAGTTCATCGTGCCAAGACACCATGTGATGATCAGGTGTGATAAGCTCTACGTTCACATACAATGGGTGCAAGACAGTTTTGCACACGCAGAATACTCGGGTTAAACTTGACGAGCCTAGCATATGCAGATATGGCCTCGGAACACTGAGACCGAAAGGTCGAGCATGAATCATATAGTAGATATGATCAACATAGTGATGTTCACCATTGAAAACTACTCCATCTCACATGATGATTGGACATGGTTTAGTTGATATGGATCACGTGATCACTTAGATGATTAGAGGGATGTCTATCTAAGTGGGAGTTCTTAAGTAATATGATTAATGGAACTTTAATTTATCATGAACTTAGTACCTGATAGTATTTTGCATGTCTATGTTGTTGTAGATAAATGGCCTGTGCTACTGTTCCATTGAATTTTAATGCGTTCCTAGAGAAAGCTAAGGTGAAAGATGATGGTAGCAACTACATGGACTGGATCCGTAACTTGAGGATTATCCTCATTTCTGCACAGAAGAATTACGTCGTGGAAGCACCGCTAGGTGCCAAACCCGCTGCAGGAGCAACACCAGATGTTATGAATGTCTGGCAGAGCAAAGCTGATGACTACTCGATAGTTCAGTGTGCCATGCTTTACGGCTTAGAACCGGGACTTCAATGACGTTTTGAATGTCATGGAGCATATGAGATGTTCCATGACTTGAAGTTAATATTTCAAGCAAATGCCCGGATTGAGAGATATGAAGTGTCCAATAAGTTCTACAGCTGCAAAATGGAGAAGAATAGTTCTGCCAGTGAGCATATACTCAGAATATCTGGGTACCACAATCACTTGAGTCAGCTAGGAGTTAATCTTCTGGTTGATAGTGTCATTGACAGAGTTCTTCAATCACTGCCACCAAGCTACAAAAGCTTCGTGATGAGCTATAGTATGCAAGGGTTGGATAAGATGATTCCCGAGCTCTTCGCAATGCTAAAGGCTGCGGAGGTAGAAATCAAGAAGGAGCATCAAGTGTTTATGGTCAACAAGACCACTAGTTTCAAGAAGAAGGGCAAAGGGAAGAAGGGGAACTTCAATAAGAATGGCAAGCAAGGTGCTGCTCAAGTGAAGAAGCCCAAGTCTGGACCTAAGCCTGAGACTGAGTGCTTCTACTGCAAAGGGACTGGTCACTGGAAGCGGAACTACCCCAAGTATTTGGCGGATAAGAAGGATGGCAAAGTGAAAGGTATATTTGATATACATGTTATTGATGTGTACCTTACTAATGATTGTAGTAGCGCCTGGGTATTTGATAATGGTTCTATTGCTCACATTTGCAACTCGAAACAGGGGCTATGGATTAAATGAAGATTGGCTAAGGAGGAGGTGACGATGCGCGTGGGAAATGGTTCCAAAGTCGATGTGATCACCGTCGGCATGCTACCTCTACATCTACCTTCAGGATTAGTTTTAGACCTGAATAATTGTTATTTGGTGCCAGCGTTAAGCATGAACATTATATCTGGATCTTGTTTGATACAAGATTTTTATTAATTTAAATCAGAGAATAATGGTTGTTCTATTTATATGAGTAATATCTTTTATGGTCATGCACCCTTGATGAGTGGTCTATTTTTATTGAATCTCGATAGTAGTGATACACATATTCATAGTATTGAAGCCAAAAGATATAAGTTTAATAATGATAGTGCAACTTATTTGTGGCACTGCCGTTTAGGTCATATTGGTGTAAAGCGCATGAAGAAACTCCATGCTGATAGGCTTTTGGAATCACTTGATTATGAATCACTTGATGCTTGCGAACCATGCCTCATGGGCAAGATGACTAAGACTCCGTTCTCCGGAACAATGGAGCGAGCAACAGACTTGTTGGAAATAATACATAATGATGTATGCGGTCCGATGAGTGTTGATGCTCGCGGCAGGTATCATTATTTTCTGACCTTCACAGATGATTTAAGCAGATATGGGTATATCTACTTGATGAAACATAAGTCTGAAATATTTGAAAAGTTCAAAGAATTTTAGAGTGAAGTGGAAAATCATCGTAACAAGAAAATAAAATTTCTACGATCTGATCGTGGAGGAGAATATTTGAGTTACGAGTTTGGTCTTCATTTGTAACAATGCGGAATAGTTTCGCAACTCACGTGTAGCGACCCGACCCGAAATCGGTCAAGTCTCTGTGTAGCTGTACCATCCCAAGCTCATGCTGGCACACACAGTACATTGATGCAAAGATTCAAAGTTCAATCACACATGAATTTATTACACGATTCTCATATCGAGTCTTTATTACAAGATAATAAATTTGGCCGAAGGCCAACTCATGAGAAATAAACTAAATAAAGCTGTGGAAGCATAGACGAATAGCGAGTCCATCCGACTCCATAGGGCAATCACCAAGCGTGGATCGTAGCCTCACTCCTGGTCGGAAAACTCCTCTGCAACATAAGACGTTGCAGCTGTGTAGGTTTGCATTTTGAATATGCCGGCAAGTCATGAAGAGAGAACAACAATAAAATTTCTAACACTATATGCAATTTGGCTGTGGGGCTCTAAGTTTTATGTTTTTGCGAAAAAGCCAGTTTTTCCATACAACAAAGACTTGTTTGCAATTACTACAAAATGTTGGTAGTTATTGAGATGGTTCCGCCAACCAATGTCTCATTCCCAATTATTAAATAACCCCCTCAATTAATTTATTAAGTTTAGTGTTGAGATATCCGAAATACTCCAAGTTCCAGAGGCTCAAATTGTCCGTAACCGAGGACATGGCTAATCGATTAGGTCTTCACTCTGCAGAGGTTTGTGCACTTTACCCGCAAGAATCGTTCCCTCCTTTTTAAGTCTTCGCGCTGCTTGGTGTTTGAAGATGGGACGAACGAAACAGGGTCTTCCGAAGAGTTCCTCTGGGCCACTGCCGGTGCCCATCCAATCCTACCATTCTTCTACATCTCGTAGCACCGTCCGGCCAGAGTCACGCCTAGGGTCGACCAAGCCAGAGCCCATAATGGCTTGCGGCTGCACAGGTAAGCTTCCGGTCAATGGGGTATCCATCCGTCTCTTCGTGGCTGGGTGAAGCTTTCCGCAAGATGTCATGGCGCTTCTCCATGCATCCCGGCCATCCGCTGGTTTCTCCAGGGTGCCCGTCAACCGTCCTCCACCCAGTAGTGAATTTTCAAGTCCATCTTGAGCTTGACATCATGGGGTTGTCATCATCTTGACTCTCGCATCTCCCTTATGAATCACTCAACCAACCCCGTCTACTAAAGCATAGCAATCAACTACATCGTCCCGGGCATCGGTAACAAGGGAGAAGGGTTCATCCTACCTCATGATACTACTCAAGAACATAACTTAACAAAATTCTCCTACTGCATGCATGGTGGGGAGGTATAACTCTAATGCAATAAAATCATAGGTATTGTAAAAACATGATCAAATGACTTGCCTGGCTGACGGTCTTCGAAAGCTAGCGACTCGTAATAGCAGGCTTCGCACTCCGGGAATTCTACCGAGTCAAACAAGAGCACAAATAAGTATAGCACAATATAACATAACAGCAAGTTGAAGTAAAACACCCAAGCACTCAAACCAAAACCAAAGAAAAACTCGGAGAAAGCAAATCAAGGTTTTCATCATATGAAGCAACAACTAAGAAATAGTTTTACACAACTAAAACTTTTCTTAACAGAACCTAAGCATTGGTTTTGCTAACTAACAGAAGGGAAAACATCATACAAACTAGGAGCAAAAAGAATCACATCAAAAGCTATTGTAGAACTCCTATTATGCCTAAAACAATCCTAGCAAAGAAAATAAAATAAAATTTTTATTCTACTGTAAATAAAGTTCATCCTCTGTAGCTACAGAAACTAATCTAAAATAAACTATAACATAGTAAAAAAAATAACTTACTAACTAGAACAGTAGGAAAACAGTAGCTAGCTAAATAAACAAGAAAAACTTGATTTCGACTAAAACTGTTTTTTAATTTAATCTAAAATACCCAAACAAGTTCCTACTGCTAGGCATGGTCGAAACTAAGCAGTAGCAAAAAGAATCACTAAAAAAATAATCCTAACTCAATTTATGGCAGAAAAACTAATCTGTCTAAAACTAATATAAAACTATTTCTAATAATTTAAACATGGCTAAACATATTTTCTACAGAAACTACAACAAATTTGCAAACTAACAAAAAAAGAAACAACTAAAAACAATAAACCTACTAAAAGAAATAGCAAAAACAAAAACAGAACTATTCTGCTAAAAACAGAAAATAAAACTAAAAGAAAAGGAAAACAGACGCGACTAGTCTATCCATCGCCTAGGCGTAAAATAACTAAGGTGCGCCCGCGGTTAACAGAAAGAAAAAAACAAAACCAGCCGGTTCGATCTAACTTAACCGGCCACTAAACCGGCTTTTTTAAAAAAACGTACCCCTTCACTCTTCTAATCTAAGCCGTACAAGCGAGATCCAACGGTGGAGGGGAGCTAGTGCTTACAGCGGCGGTCGACGGTGAGGTGGGCTCGGGCGTTGGTGGCGGGGGTGCTCCGGTGGTCCGGGGCGACGGCGAAGTCGTCGGGCGGGTGCGGCAGCTCGAGGGGAGGTCGGGGATGGAGTCAGTGGAGCTCGGGGGCGACTGTGGTGATCGGGGCAATAGCGGTGGCTCCCTGGTGAGCTGCAGCTCTGGCGAGCGGCGGTCAAGCTCGGGGGACGGCTTCGGCGGTTCCTAGGCGACGAGAGGATGTCCGGGAGGTGCGAGATGAAGTGGCGGTGTGGGTGGAGTAGCTTGGATGGGCAGGGGGGTGCTCAACGATGGCAGAAACGGCGGCGAACCAAGGCGATGGCGGCGAGATGCGTTCGGCGAGGGCGCGAGCTACGGGTGGAGTTGAGCTTAGGGTTTTAGGGGGATCGAGTGAGGAGGGAGCTGGGTTTATATAGGGCATCAACTTGGGTAAGGGGGCGTCTCGGGATCACGATCCCGAGAGGATCGGAACCGCGGCGGCGTCGGGCGTGCTCCGGGCGGTGTTTGCGTGCGTGAGAGGAAAGAGAAGGGGTGGGGCCAGCGCGTCGGTGAGAGAGAGAGGGGGGAAGGTGCGACGGGCGACCGAGGGGAAGAGGAATCGGGCGCGGGGCGCTGGGGGCAGGCCGGCTCGGGCGCTGGTGGGCTGCGCCTGGCCCGCTGGTGTGGGCTGCGCTCGGCGCTGGCTAGGCCGGTTGGCCTGGCTGGCGCCTGAGGTTTTTTTTGGAATTAAAGAGAAGAAGAAAAAAATAGAAAAAAATATATATTATTTTTATATAGGACTTATATATATCAAAATTCTCAAGGGAAATTATCCTACAACGTGGACATTTTTCCAGGGGCAAAACTCAAACTAAGAAAAACATTTTCTGGAAATCCCAAATAAAATTCAAATTTGAATTCAAACTTTTTGGCAATATTTTTCTTCTGTCATTTTTGGACTGTCATGTTTACTCCTCTCATACTTTTGCTCAAGTATTTGTCACGCATTGTTTGAAATAAATTCAACTGCCAATTTGAATCCAAATTCCAACAAACTCAAAAGCCTCTGAAATAATTCAAATGTCACTCAATTCAAACAATATGCATATATGCTTAGCTATAATTGTAAAACATTCCAAATGGGAAATTTGGGATGTTACATCACGCCACCTGGAACACCACAGCGTAATGGTGTGTCCGAACGTCGTAATCGAACTTTATTAGATATGGTGCGATCCATGATGTCTCTTACTGATTACCACTATCGTTTTGGGGTTATACTTTAGAGACGACTGCATTCACGTTAAATAGGGCACCATCTAAATCCGTTGAGACGACACCATATGAACTGTGGTTTGGGAAGAAACCCAAGTTGTCGTTTCTTAAAGTTTGGGGTTGCGATGCTTATGTGAAAAAGCTTCAACCTGATACGCTCGAACCCAAATCGGAGAAATGTGTCTTCATAGGATACCCAAAGGAGACTGTTGGGTACACCTTCTATCACAGATCCCAAGGCAAGATATTTGTTGCCAAGAATTGATCCTTTCTAGAGAAGGAGTTTCTCTCATAAGAAGTGAGTGGGAGGAAAGTAGAACTTTATGAGGTAATTGTACCTGCTCCCTTATTGGAAAGTAGTACATCACAGAAATCAGTTCCAGTGATTCCTACACCAATTAGTGAGGAAGCTAATGATGATGATCATGAAACTTCTGATCAGGTTACTACTGAACCTTGTAGGTCAACCAGAGTAAGATCCGCACCAGAGTGGTACAGTAATCCTGTTCTGGAAGTCATGTTACTTGACCATGATGAACCTACGAACTATGAGGAAGCGATGATGAGCCCAGATTCCGTGAAATGGCTTGAGGCCATGAAATCTGAGATGGGATCCATGTATGAGAACAAAGTGTGGACTTTGGTTGACTTGCCTGATGATCGGCAAGCCATAGAGAATAAATGGATCTTCAAGAAGAAGACCAACGCTGACGGTAATGTTACTGTCTACAAAGCTCGACTTGTTGCGAAAGGTTTTCTACAAGTTCAAGGAGTTGACTGCGATGAGACCTTCTCACCCATAGCGATGCTTAAGTCCGTCCAAATCATGTTAGCAATTGCCGCATTTTATGATTATGAAATTTGGCAAATGGATGTCAAAGCTGCATTCCTTAATGGATATCTTAAAGAAGAGTTGTATATGATGCAACCAGAAGGTTTTGTCGATCCAAAAGGTGCTAACAAAGTGTGCAAGCTCCAGCGATCCATTTATGGACTGGTGCAAGCATCTCGGAGTTGGAATATACGCTTTGATAGTGTGATCAAAGCATATGGTTTTATACAGACTTTTGGAGAAGCCTGTATTCACAAGAAAGTGAGTGGGAGCTCTGTACCATTTCTGATATTATATGTGGATTCCATATTCTTGATCAGAAATGATACTAAATTTCCGAATGGCATAAAAGGATACTTGAATAAGAATTTTTCAATGAAAGACCGCTGTGAAGCTGCTTATATATTGGGCATCAAGATCTATAGAGATAGATCAAGACGCTTAATTGGACTTTCACAAAGCACATACCTTGATAAAGTTTTGAAGAAGTTCAAAATGGATTAAGCAAAGAAAGGGTTCTTGCCTGTGTTACAAGGTGTGAAGTTGAGTTAGACTCAATGCCCGACCACTGCAGAAGATAGAGAGAAAATGAAAGTCATTCCCTATGCTTCAGCCATAGGTTCTATCATGTATGCAATGTTGTGTACCAGACCTGATGTGTGCCTTGCTATTAGTTTAGCAAGGAGGTACCAAAGTAATCCAGGAGTGGATCACTGGACAGCGGTCAAGAACATCCTGAAATACCTGAAAAGGACTAAGGATATGTTTCTCGTTTATGGAGGTGACAAAGAGCTCGTCGTAAATTGTTACATCGATGCATGCTTTGACACAGATCCGGTTGACTCTAAGTCACAAATCGGATACGTATTTATATTAATTGGAGGAGCTATAAGTTGGTGCAGTTCCTAGCAGAGCGTCGTGGCGGGATCTACGTGTGAAGCGGAGTACATAGCTGCTTCGGAAGCAGCAAATGAGGGAGTCTGGATGGAGTTCATATCCGATCTAGGTGTCATACTTAGTGCATCAGGTCCAATGAAAATCTTTTGTGACAATACTGGTGCAATTGCCTTGGCAAAGGAATCCAGATTTCACAAGAGAACCAAGCACATCAAGAGACACTTCAATGCCATCCGCGATCAAGTCAAGGAGGGAGACATAGAGATTTGTAAGATACATACGGATCTGAATGTTGCAAACCCGTTGACTAAGCCTCTCTCACGAGCAAAACATGATCAACACCAAGACTCCATGGGTGTTAGAATCATTACTGTGTAATCTAGATTATTGACTCTAGTGCAAGTGGGAGACAGAAGGAAATATTCCCTAAAGGCAATAATAAAGTTGTTATTTATATTTCCTTATATCATGATAATTGTTTATTATTCATGCTAGAATTGTATTAACCAGAAGCTTAGTACATGTGTGAATACATAGACAAAAAGAGTGTCACAAGTATGCTTCTACTTGACTAGCTCGTTAATCAAAGATGGTTACGTTTTCTAGCCATAGACATGAGTTGTCATTTGATGAACGGGATCACATCATTAGAGAATGATGTGATTGACTTGACCCATCCGTTAGCTTAGCACTATGATCATTTTGTTTATAACTATTGCTTTCTTCATGACTTATACATGTTCCTATGACTATGAGATTATGCAACTCCCGAATACCGGGGAACACTTAGTGTGCTATCAAACGTCACAACGTAACTGGGTGATTATAAAGATGCTCTACAGGTGTCTCCGATGGTGTTTGTTGAGTTGGCATAGATCGAGATTAGGATTTGTCACTCCGATTGTCGGAGAGGTATCTCTGGGCCCTCTCGGTAATGCACATCACTATAAGCCTTGCAAGTAATGTGACTAATGAGTTAGTTGTAGGATTATGCACTATGGAACGAGTAAAGAGACTTGCCGGTAACGAGATTGAACTAGGTATAATGATACTGACGATCGAATCTCGAGCAAGTAACATAGATGACAAAGGGAACAACGTATGTTGTTATGCGGTTTGACCGATAAAGATCTTTGTAGAATATGTAGGAACCAATATGAGCATCCAGGTTCTGCTATTGGTTATTGACCAAAGATGAGTCTCGGTCATGTCTACATAGTTCTCGAACCCGTAGGGTCCTCACGCTTAACGTTCGATGACGCTCCGTATTATGAGTTTATCTGTTTTGATGTACCGAAGGTACTTCAGAGTCTCGGATGAGATCACGGACATGACGAGGAGTCTCGAAATGGTCAAGACATAAAGATTGATATACTAGATGACTATATTCGGACACCGGAATGGTTCCAATGTGTATCGGGTATTTATCGGAGTACCGGGGGGTTATTGGGCTTCATGGGCCTATTGGTGGAGGAGAGGAGGCAGGCCAAGGCAGGGAGCGCGCCCCCCTAGCCCAAACCGAATTGGACTAGGGGGGCTGTCCCCCCTTTCCTTCTCTCCTCCCTCACCTTCCCCCTTCTCCTTGTTGGACTATGAAAGGGGGGGGGCGAATCCTACTTGGAGTAGGATTGCCCCCCCTTGGTGCGCCTCCTCCCCTTGGCCGACCTCCTCCTTCCTCCCCCTTTATATACGTGGGAGGGGGGCACCCCAAAGGCACACCAAAGTTTCTCTTAGCCGTGTGTGGTGCCCCCTCCACAGAAACATACCTCGGTCATATCGTTGCAGTGCTTAGGCGAAGCCCGGCGCCGGTAACTTCATCATCACCGTCACCACGCCGTCGTGCTAATGAAAATCTCCCTCGGCCTCAGCTGGATCAAGAGTACGAGGGACGTCATCGAGCTGTACGTGTGCAGATGGCGGAGGTGCCGTGCGTTCGGTGCTTGATCGGTTGGATCGCGAAGACGTTCGACTACATCAACCGCGTTACTTAACGCTTCCGCTTTCGGTCTACGAGGGTACGTGGACACACTCTCCCCGCTCGTTGCTATGCTTCTCCTAGATAGATCTTGCGTGATCATAGGAATTGTTTTGAAATACTACGTTCCCCAACACTAGATGCATGCTGGATAGCGGTCGATGTGTGGAGTAATAGTAGTAGATGCAGGCAGGAGTCGGTCTACTAATCTTGGACGTGATGCCTATATAATGATCATTTCCTGGATATCGTCATGATTATTTGAAGTTCTATCAATTGCCCAACAGTAATTTGTTTACCCACCGTTTGCTATTTTTCTCGAGAGAAGCCACTAGTGAAACCTACGGCCCCCGGGTCTCTTTCTTATATTAATTGCCTTTGCGATCTATTTTATTTGCCTTTTATTTTCAGATCTATTAAACACAAAAATACAAAAATACCTTGCTACAATTTATTCTTATTTATTTTATCTCGCCTTCCCGCGATCCAATCTATCATATTTTTATCACGTCCGTTTGCCAATTTCTGGCGCGGCTACCCGAAAGGGATTGACAACCCGTTTTACACGTGGGGTTGTGAGTATTTGTTATTTGTGTGTAGGTGCTGTTTACTTAGTGTTGCTTGGTTCTCCTAATGGTTCGATAACCTTGGTTTCATCACTGAGGGAAATACCTACCGCCGCTGTGCCGCATCATCCCTTCCTCTTTGGGGAAATACCGATGTAGCTTCAAGCCGCATCAAAAGGAATTTCTGGTGGCGTTGCCGGGGAGGATCTTCAACATCTACTAGGTTCCTAATCACAAATCTCATCTCCTCGCAATTTACATTTTTTGCCATTTGCCTCTCGTTTTCCTCTCCCCCACTTCACAAAAATGTGCCGTTTTATTCGCCCTCTTTTTCGTTCGTCGTTTTCTCGTCAGATCTATCCTTTGCTTGCAATCATGAGCGATTTTGGTGTGGCACCAACAGATGATGGCCTAACTCCTAAGATTGGATGTACGGGCAATCTGGATACTAAAAATTTTATCTTGGGGCAAGGGAATGTTATGGGAAAAGAATGTATCCAAGAATATTTCAATTGTGTTGGGAATCTAAGTCTTGATGATACTCCTATACTTAAACTACTAGATCTTATGCGGATGCTATTTCAGCACTAGTTCTAAAATTTGAAAGTAAATTTATCCGTACTCATCCTACTTTGCAAAGATTGTTTTTTGAGCTTCCCGTTATAAAGAATCCTGGGGCTAAAAAGTTGGCCACCCTTGTCCTTATGAATGAATTTGATTACATAATACGGGAAGCTAGGGAAATCTTTGTTTTTTATGGTATGGATCGTGAAAAACCCGTGATAGATGAAATTCTTTACAATATTGATTATGCGCTAAGGCACTTGCTTGGGGATAATAAAATCTTTGATGAGAATCTTAAAAAGGAAATCCCCGTTTTAGATATAATCCAACAAGTTTTCAATAATGTTAATCAACATCACTCTTGGATTGTTGCTGGAAATCAAAGGGGGTATGATGAAAACGACCTTAGGAATGCTAATGTCTCTATGGATAATATGTTTTATGTTGTATTTACAAAACCTAATGACAAGAATACACCTAAGTAAATTAATAACAAAGATGACAAAACTTAGATCCTTGCTTTATGCCTAGCTAAGGGCATAAAACTATAGCGCTAGTTGGGAGGCAACCCAATGAATAAAATTTATTTTTGATTTTTGCTTTCTGTTATTGAGTGTTTGCACAATTATGCTATTGTTATGATTGTGTTTTTTGTGTTTTAATTAGTGTTTGTGCCAAGTAAAGCCTTTAGGATCTTCTTGGGTGATAGTTGTTTGATCTTGCTGAAAAACATAAACTTTCGCTCTCACGAAAACAATCCTATTTTTTTACTATAGTGTGATAAAATACCAATTCTTTTTGCAGAAGATTAATATACAAATTGCTCAGGTCGTACTAATTTTTCAGAATTTTTGGAGTTTCAGAAGTATTTGAAATAGTCAGATTGCTACAGACTGTTCTGTTTTGGCAGATTTCTGTTTTCTTTGCGTTGTGTGCTTGTTTTGATGGCTCTATGGTTTTCTTTGATGAGTTTTTGCCATAGAAAAGTTGGAATACAGTAGATATAATACAAAAACAAAATATGAATTGGTTTGCTACAATACTTATAGTAGTGATTTGCTTTCTTATACTAACGGATCTCACGAAGGTTTTGTTGAGTTTTGTGTGATTGAAGTTTTCAAGTTTTGGGTTATCTTATGATGGATGAAAGAATAAGGAGTAAGACGAGCCTAAGCTTGGGGATGCCCTGGCATCCCAAGCTATTATCCAAAAGAGAGCAAGCGACTAAGCTTGGGGATGCCCCGAGTGGCATCCCCTCTTTCTTCTAACGACCATCGGTATTTTACTCAAAGCTATATTTTTATTCGTCACATACTATGTCTTTTGCTTGGAGCGTCTTGTATGATATGAGTCTTTGCTTGTTTTGTTTTGTGTTTTTAATCTTGATTCCTTGCTGGACACACCTATTTGAGAGAGCCAAAATTATGCCATGACTTGCTAGAATTGCTCTCTATGCTTCACTTAAATTTTTATGAGCTATGGACTTGCTCTAGTACTTCACTTATATCTTTTTGAGAACGGTGTGCTTTAGTATTTTTGAAGAAATGCTCTATTGCTTCACTTAGATTTATTGAGAGTTAGTAAAAATTTCAATAAATTCTCTCTTGCTTCACTTAAATTAATTTGAGAGAAAGAAATATTATGCTCATGATCTTCACTTATATTTGTTTGAGCTTATCAAAAGCAACATATGAAAATTAGTTCCAAAGTGAGAGATATCCAAGAAGGATATAATAAAAACTTTCATGAAGATCATTGGACAAAATAAACTTGATTCTTAGTAATAGTTTTGAGATATGATGATGTGATATGTGAGTCATGTTGATGAGTAATTATGCTTTAGTAAGAATATTCGTCTTAAGGTTTGTGATTCCCTATGCAAGCATGAAAGTCAATAGTTATGCAATGAAATTATATCCTACTTGTGGTGCATTATTCGGTGTTAATTATGCTTAATGCTCTCTTATGAGATTATTCGTTTCTTGGTTGGTCGCTTCTCAATCTTTTGCTAGCCTTCATTTTGCACTAAGTATGATCACTACTTGTGCATCCAAAATCCTTTAAACCAGTTTTGCCACATGAGTCCACTATACCTACCTATATGCGGTATTCTTTTGCCGTCCTAAGCAAATTTGTATGTGCCATCTCTAATATTTAAAATAATTTTCTCTTTTGTGTGCTCGTACCGCTCGCGAGGCGGTGAGGGGTGGCTAATATTTTCCATGCTAGATGTGTTATTCTCACGATGAGTGTTTATTCACTTGTCATTGCACGAGAGTAAGGCAAAGGTAATAGGGATGCCCAGTCCCGAAATGAAAAATGAATTTACTTTATGTTGTCAAATAATAAATTCCTTGGAAAGTGTTGCTATGGAAGGCACCCGTGGATACGGTTAGACATGGAAAGTGAAAGTATGGTGGAAAAAGGAATAAACTTTAATTTCTGTTTGGGAACCGCCTATGATATATCTAGCATGGAAAGTGTTGAGAACTCTAAGTCGTTTTCGTTGGTGGGAAAAGTATGCCTGTCAAAAATGTTTTTATCTCTCAATTTTTGCTTTGAGCTCTGGCACCACTACAAATCCCTACTTCCCTCTGTGAAGGGCCTTTCTTTTACTTTATGCAATTTTTATTTTTAATATGAGTCTCCATCTTCTCTTATAAAGCACCAACTAGGGAGCACTATGATCGTACTTGAGCATTGGGTGTAGTTAACATGCGAGTGTGTTTCATGAATGGATCCATGATCGAGCATGATGGGCTAGGGATAACTTATTTTAGCGTTGATATTTTGAAAGACATGGTTGCTTGTTGATATGCTTGACTATTTAAGTCTAATGTAAAAACTAGACTATTGCCTTGAACAATATAAAAGTCCAAATGTCCATGCTACAAAGAAAGAATATGAGATGGCATGTTAGGCAGCATACCACATCAAAAATTCTGTTTTTATCATTTACCTACTCGAGGACGAGCAGGAATTAAGCTTGGGGATGTTGATACGTCTCCGACGTATCTATAATTTTTGATTGTTCCATGATGTTATATTATCATTCTTGGATGTTTTATAATCATTTTATAGTCATTTTATATCATTTTTTGGTACTAACCTATTGACATAGTAACAAGTGCCAGTTGATGTTTTCTGCATGTTTTTTACATCGCAGGAAATCAATACCAAACGGAGTCCAAATGCAGCGAAACTTTTTTGTAGTTTTTTTGGGACCAGAAGACATCCAGTGGGCCGGAGAAGTGCCTGGGGGGTGCTCCGAGGGGAGCACAACTCACCAGGGCGCGCCAGGAGGCCCAGGCGCGCCCTGGTGGGTTGTGCCCACCTCGGGTGCCCCCTGAACCGCCTCTTTGCTCTATAAATACCCCAATATTCCAGAAAACCTAGGGGAGTCGACGAAAATCAATTCCAGCTGCCGCAGAGTCCAGAACCACCAGATCCAATCTAGACACCATCACAGAGGGGTTCACCACTTCCATTGGTGCCTCTCCGATGATGCGTGAGTATTTCTTTGTAGACCTTCGGGTCCATGGTTAGTAGCTAGATGACTTCCTCTCTCCCTTTTGATTCTCAATACAATGGTCTCTTGGAGATCCATATGATGTAACTCTTTTTGCGGTGTGTTTGTTGGGATCGGATGAAATTTGAGTTTATGATCAGATCTATATTTTTATCCGTGAAAGTTATTTGAGTTTCTTTGATCTCTTGTATGCCTGATTGCTTATAGCCTCGTATTTCTTCTCCGATATTTGGGTTTTGTTTGGCCAACTTGATCTATTTGTCTTGCAATGGGAAGAGGTGCTTTGTAGTGGGTTCTATCTTACGGTGCTTGATCCCAGTGACAGAAGTGGAACTGACACGTATGTATCGTTGCTACTACGGATAAAACGATGGGTTCTATTTCTACATAAATAGATCTTGTCTACATCATGTCATCATTCTTATTGCATTACTCCGTTTCTCCATGAACTTAATACACTAGATGCATGCTGGATAGCAGTCGATGTGTGGAGTAATAGTAGTTGATGCAGGCAGGAGTCGGTCTACTAATCTTGGATGTGATGCCTATATAATGATCATTGCCTGGATATCATCATGATTATTTGAAGTTCTATCAATTGCCCAACAGTAATTTGTTTACCCACCGTTTGCTATTTTTCTCGAGAGAAGCCACTAGTGAAACCTACGACCCCCCCGGTCTCTTTCTTATATTAATTGCCTTTGCGATCTATTTTATTTGCCTTTTATTTTCAGATCTATTAAACCCAAAAATACAAAAATACCTTGCTGCAATTTATTCTTATTTATTTTATCTCGCATTCCCGCGATCCAATCTATCATATTTTTATCACGTCCGTTTGCCAATTTCTGGCGCCGCTTTTACACGTCGGGTTGCGAGTATTTGTTATTTGTGTGCAAGTGTTGTTTATGTAGTGTTGCTTGGTTCTCCTACTGGTTCGATAACCTTGGTTTCATCACTGAGGGAAATACCTACCGGCGCTGTGCTGCATCATCCCTTCCTCTTTGGGGAAATACCGACGTAGCTTCAAGCAGCATTAGACATGTGTCGGTTGTCCATTGACCCAGGGTCATTTTGGAAAAATCTTGTCGGGTTGCCCTGACTATAAATAGCCACCCCTTCCACCATAAATTGGTGGCTGCTTCGAGTTAGTGCACGGCTTTTGTCGTTTGAGAGCAACCCACCTCCAAAGCCTTTGAGAGAGAATCCTTGCAAGGACAAAACCCAAAACACCCAGAGCCCAAAGAGTGCTTGGCATCACTGAAGTCTTTCTGTTTCGTGTGACCCGAAGACTTATTACACTTGATGATTGTGATCTTCTATTCAGTTTGGCTTCGCATTCTGAGCATTGATACGTCTCCAACGTATCTATAATTTATGAAGTATGCATGCCATGTTTACAACAATTTTATATGGTTTTGGTACGATTTGAATGGAACTAACTCGGAATGACGTTGTTTTCAGCAGAACTACCGTGGTGGTGTTTTTGTGCAGAAATATAAGTTCTTGAAATTGGAAAAAACTTTTTGACGATTTTTTTGGAAGAAAAGAAAATACCTGAGCAAAGAACCACTGGAGGGGGGCCTGCTTCCCACAAGGCACTAGGGCGCCCCACCCCCTGGCGCGCCCTGGTGGGTAGTGGGCTCCCTGAGGCCCATCTTCGTGTGAAACCGATGCCAAAAATCCAATATATTCAGAAACCTCTGAAAGTTAACCAAGATTAGAAGTTTCGCCGCCATAAGCCTCTGTAGCCACAAAAAACCAATCTAGACCCCGTTTGTGCACCCTGCCGGAGGGGAAAATCATCACCGGAGGCCATCTTCATCATCCCGACAGTCTCCATGACGAGGGGGGAGTAGTCCACCCTTGGGGCTGAGGGTTTGTACTAGTAGCTATGTGTTTGATCTCTCTCTCTCTCTCTCTCTCGTGTTCTTGATTTGGAAGGATCTTGATGTATCAGGAGCTTTGTTAATATAGTTGGATCATATGGTGTCTCTCCCTCTCTATCTTGTTGTGATGAATTGAGTTCTACCTTTGAGATTTCACTTTTATCGGATTGAATTCTTTGTTGTATTTGAGAGCACTTGATGTATGTCTTGGCATTGAACTCGCAGATTCCCGAGGTGACATTGGGGTAATCTATGCATAGGGGTTGATGCATCTTTTCGTCCTTGTTTCTCCAGTAGAAATCTTGAGGCACTCTTTGAAGTTCTTTATGTTGGATTGAGTATTATGAATCTGAACTTGTTTGAAGCATATCGTATAATCAAATCACGGATACTCGTGGTGACATTGGAGTATCTAGGTGACATTAGAGTTGGTTGGTGTGTATCATATGGTGTTATTTTAGTATTAGCTCTTGGGCTGTTTGTGACACTTATAGGGATAGCTCGATAGATCGATCGGAAAGGATAACTTTGAGGTGGTTTCATACCCTACAAACAATTTTGTCTTTTGTTCTCCGCTAGATAAGAAATTCAAGTGATTCTTCATTGCACGTTGAGGGATGGTTATATCATCCGATTATATTAGCATTGTTGATAGATTGCACTAGCGAAAGTATGAACCTGAGGCCTCATTTTCAAGCATTGCAATACTGTTTGTGCTCACTTTTTTTACTTGCTACCTTGTTGTTTTTTATTGTTCCTATTACAAAAATCAATATCTACTATCATTACTACACTTGTATCACCATCTCTTCACCGAAGTAGTGCACCTATACAATTTACCCTTGTATTTGGTGTGTTGGGGACACAAGAGACTCTTTGTTATGTGGTTGCAGGGTTGTTTGAGAGAGACCATCTTCATCCTACGCCTCCCATGGATAGATAAACCTTATGTCATCCACTTGAGGGAAATTTGCTACTGTCCTACAAAACTCTGCGCTTGGAGGCCCAACACGAGTCTACAAGAACAAGTTGTGTAGTAGACATCAAGCTCTTTTCTGGCGCCGTTGCCAGGGAGGTGAGTGCTTGGAGGTATATCTTTAGATCTTGCAATTGGATCTTTTAGTTTCTTGTTTTATCACTACTTTGGTTTGTAAAAGAAAACTACAAAAAAATATGGAATTGAGGCTGCCTCATATTATTCGTCTTTATCATGTCTTTCTTGAAAATGATAGATCGGAAAATTGTGCTCAATTGATAGAAGAAGAATTCAATAAAATGTTTGACATAAATGATGAGCATGATTGCAATGTTGTTAGTATGAATTCTATGAATATTCAAAATAGTAATGACGATTGCACTAGTCATGATAAAAATGTTTCTTGTAAGCATGTCAATTTTTGTGGAGATGCGTAAAGTTTGTGAAGACGTGCCTTATAGGGATGATAGATTTTGTAGGAAGCATAAACATGATAGAACCAATTTTTTTTCTCAAATTGATAGATGCATTTGCTAAATGTTATGTTCTCTTTGTCCTATTACTTGTGAACTTTGCAATAAGGTTGGTCACCTTAATTTCCAATGCAAACTTTTCATGATTGAATCATGGCCAAATATTGTTATGACTTGATCACGCTTGAACTTTATAATGAGCTTTCTGTATTTTTAGGGAGTGAGGAATTGACACATAGAATAGTTGGTTTGAAGTATTCATTCTCACAGACGACATTGAAACTAATCTAAAAGATATCTATATGTTTTGCATGGTAAATTGCAATGAGAATGCTTATGTTGCCAACTATAGAAAGATGAAAAAATCAATAGAATATAAAGGAATACTAATGAAAGGGTATATAATTCTACTTACCCTCCTATTGTCTCCCATGATGAAATAGGTGACGACAAGGAGCTCCCCATTCAACCAATCTCATCAATAAGAAGCTCGAAAAGACTAATTAAACCCAAACATGATGTGGTGAAGAAGAAGAAGAAGAAAAGAAGAAAGAGTAGAGGTAAAAAGGTATCTCTCCCAAATAATGGTGCTCCTATTATTGTTCTGCCTCATGAAATGAATCAAAAATAATTGTGGAAGATGATGCACTTGATGATGATATTGCTTCTTTGTCTTATGGCACAATGTCCGAAAGAACTATTGATGATGATTTTGTTATGCCTATTGCTTGTTGTGATGATTATGATTGGGAAGATAATGATACTTCTTATAATCTTCAAAATCTTTTTGGCACCAACTTAGGAAATTATTATGATAATAATTGTTATACTATTGGTGCTATTCATACTATTAATGATGAGAGTGATTATGCTTATGATATGCCAAGCCACAAGCTTGGGGATGTTATGTTTGATGAGAATGACATGTTTGAGAATTTATTTGCTGCAATTAATGTTTATCCCAAGCTTGGGGATGATATGCTTAATGAAGATGATCTTTTTAGTGCCCCTACTTTGAATAATCAAAATTCTTATGATGATTGCATGCCTCCTATTTATGATGATTGCAATATTTATGAAAGTGGGGTTGGAAGAGTGCCAACTTTAGATAATATTCATACCACTATTTTGGAGGGTGTTGAATCTTATTACAATGATAGAAGTGGATTTGGAGAGGTCATGACTTTATTTACTAATGATTCCACTATTTCGGAAGAGGTTTCAGTTGACTATGATGAGAACAAAATTGCTACTTATGATGATTATTGTGATGTTACCTATGTTATAAAAAGTAGTGATAAATATAGTCATAATTTTGATTATCCTTTTACTGAACATTACTCTTTTAATGTGGAAAAAATTTATAGTATTCGAGTTTCATATGATACTCCCACTTTTATGAATGAGAAGAAATTTTCTTATGTGGAGAGTAATAAAAAAATTATGCTCGTGGATCATGAAAAGAATGCTTTATGTGATATTTATATTGACGAATCAATTCATGATTCTACTGAAAATTATTATGAGAGAGGAACTTATGATTCATGATGCTCTCGTTATGTTTCAATTCTTTACTTTTATGCGAGCATCATTGAAATCATCATGCCTAGCTAAAAAGGCATTAAATAAAAGCCCTTGTTGGGAGACAACCCAACATTTCTCCCTACTATTTTTTGTGTGTTCACATGATTAAGCTACTGTATAAATCATGTTTTATAACAATTGTTTCAATAAAGTGCCAAGTAAAGCCTTTGGGATAGTGTGGATGATAGTTGACTTGATTATGTGCAAAAACAGAAACTTTTGCGCCCAGTCCAGAAATTTCTAAAATTCAATGGAACGTGCTTTTGCTCTGAAGTTTTTACAGATGATTGATATACAAATTACCTATTTTTTCCTAATTTTATAGAATTTTAGAGTTGCAAAAGTATGGTCATTGTTCAGATCATTACATGTTTGTTCTATTTTTGACAGATTCTGTTTTCAATGCATACTTTGCTTGTTTTAGTGTTTCCATAGCTTATATTAAGTGATAGAAATTGTGGAAATGACAAGTTACAATAGGCCTTATGTGGAAACAATTATGAATCTTGTCTTTGACAGTACCCAAGTGAATGGTTTGTTTTTTATCATACTAACCTATCTCACGAAGTTTCGTTAAGTTTTGTGTGATTGAAGTTTTGGGTGAGATATCGATATGAGGAGAATAAGGAGTGACAAGACCCTAAGCTTGGGATTCCCAAGGCACCCCAAGGTAATATTGAAGGAATATCCAAGCAACTAAGCTTGGGGATGCCCCGGAAGGCATCCCTCTTTCGCCTCCAACATTATCGGTAACCTCACTTGGAGCTATATTTTCATTCATCACATGATATGAGCTTTGCCTGGAGCAACATTTTATTTTATTAGGATTTGCTTTCTGTTATTTAGAATTTTTTGCATATCTTACTTCAATTAAAGGGTCAAGTATAGCCTTTACCATGCTTATTTTGCAAGTCTGTATCTGG